>NC_057798.1:397325048-397482469 GCF_018294505.1 Triticum aestivum | reverse complement strand
GGGGGGATCTCTTTTGTTTTAGTTTAGTTTTCTGTTAGTTTGTTTTTCTATTTTATTTCTTTTCTTCTTTTCTGTTTTATTAAATTTCGGTGTTTATGAAAAACCCAAGTTGTACCTAAAATATTTTTAATACTTATGCCACTACCACAATTAACTTGGCACCTAATATAAAATCATTTGTAATTGTTTATTATTTTATAATCATTTAACTAATTGTTTTTGCTACTATTTTATTCATTTTGAGTATTTACATATTTTATACCAGTGTGGTTTCTCCACCATAATTACCTATACAATATTTGGTTCACTCCTAACATTTTAGTTTTAATATTTGAAAACTTTTATTGTTCGCTTGCTTTTGGATTTGAATTTGAATCGGTTTTGAACTAACGCGAGATTAACAACAGTAACTGTGGTGATGTGGCAACATTAACATGGGATTACTGTAGCTTGATTATCCGGGCGTCACAACCGGACAAAAGATGATGGGCAACTCACGAAACTAACTACGTGATCCTAAAGAAAATTTTGAACAGGAAGAGGAGTAATTCAAAACACTAAGTCAAGATTCCTCACCAGAGCGACGAAGGGGCTGAGGAGTAAAAAGAATTCCTACTCTCCGATATAACTAGACTCCGAAAAACAATTTTTCTTCTAGACTCAACAACGGCCAAACTACACGATCAATCAAGGGGGCTCCTAAGGTCGGTCGAGGCTCTGATACCAACTTGTCACGCCCAATATGCGATACTATCCTAAAGAGAATCGATGGTCCCACCAAGGATAGAACCACATATTGAAACGCTTTTGCAAGGTGGATATCATTACATCTACATTACATAATAGATGGGGATACATACAAGAGGCATACAATGCCACACGAATACAATATCATCTTACATAAGAGCACCATCCGACTACGTATGAAACACAAACAGAAACTCAAACGACATCCACCCTGCTAGCCCAGGCTGCCTACCTGGAACCTATCCCCTGATCGAAGACGAAGCAGAAGAAGAACACCAAAATAACAAACATCACTCTCGCGTCATGATCATCACATAACCTGTACCTGCAACTGTTGTTGTAGTAATCTGTGAGCCACGAGGACTCAGCAATCCCATTACCATGGGTATCAAGACTAGCAAAGCTTAATGGGTAAGGAAAGGGTAAAGTGGTGAGGTTGCAGCAGCGACTAAGCATATATGGTGGCTAACATACGCAAATAAGAGCGAGAAGAGAAGCAAAGGAACGATCGTCAACTAGCAATGATCAAGAAGTGATCCTAAACTCCTACTTACGTCAAACATAACCCAGAAACCGTGTTCACTTCCCGGACTCCGCCGAAAAGAGACCAACACGGCTACACACGCGGTTGATGCATTTTAATTCGGATCTGGTGTCAAGTTGTCTACAACCGGACATTAACAAATTCCCATCTGCCACATAACTGCGGGCACAGCTTTCGAAAGAAAATACCCTGCAGGGGTGTCCCAACTTAGCCCATGATAAGCTCTCGCGATCAACGAAGGATATACCTTCTCCCAGGAAGACCCGATCAGTCTCGGAATCCCGGTTTACAAGACATTTCGACAATGGTAAAACAAGACCAGCAAAGCCGCCCGATGCGTCGACAATCTCGATAGGAGCTGCACATATATCGTTCTCAGGGCAACACCGGATGAGACATCCTACGAGTAAAACCAGACCTCGAGTTTCACCGAGGGGGCCCCGCAGTCTACTCGGTTCGGACCAACACTTAGACAAGCACTGGCCCGGGGGGGGGGGGGCTAAAATAAAGATGACCCTCGGGTTAATTACTCCCAAGGGAAATGTAGGTGGTGGTGAGGCAAATGGTAAAACCAAGGTTGGGCCTTGCTGGAGGAGTTTTATTCAAAGCAAACTGTCAAGGGGGTCCCATAAATCACCCAACCGCGTAAGGAACACAAAATTCGGGAACATAACACTGGTATGACGGAAACTAGGGCGGCAAGAGTGGAACAAACACCAGGCATAAGGCCGAGCCTTCCACCCTTTACCAAATATATAGATGCATTAATAATATAAAAGATTGTAAGTGCATCTAGTGCCACCCCTAGTTGGTTTTGGAGTATTGACGACAAAGTTGGTTGAGGGACTAATGCGTTTGTGAGAATTGCAGGATAACGCAGGTAGTGTCCCTCATTGATTTGGTTTACCTACCGGAGATGACCCCTAAAAATGTATGAAGACATTGAAGACAATGGTGGTATGAGAAGATATTCATATTGAAGACTATGACATGAGAAGACATTGCGTGAAGACTATGAAGCGCGAAGACTGTGTGGATTCGTTGCTTCCTTTTCTTCTTTGTTGAGTCATAGGAACCACCGTACTGTTAAGTGGGGTCCAAGTGAACTAAGTCAGAGTGACTGAAGTGATGCTCAACCCAAATCCTATGTCTTCGAGCGAAGACAATGAGAGCAAACCTTATCCAGAGCTGGATGAGTCAGCTTTGCTTGTAGCCCAAGTAAAGTTGCCGCTTGTGTTTGAAATCTGACTGTTGGAACACGTGTCAGTTCCTTAGTGACCCAGGGTCATTTTGGACAAATCAGGTCGGGTTGCCTAGTGGCTATAAATAGCCCACCCCCTACACCATAAATTGGTGGCCGCTCAGAGTTAGTATACGTCTTTTGTCGTTTGAGAGCAACCCACCTCGAAGCATTTGAGAGAGAGAAATCCTTGTGAGGACAAAGCCCAAACACCCAGAGCCAAAGAGTTTTAGGCATCACTGAAGTCCTTCTGTCTGTGTGACCTGAAGACTTATTACACTTGAGGACTGTGAATCCTCCAGCCGGTTAGGCGTCGCATTCTTAGCATCCAAGAGTCATTGTGGATTGCCGGGTGAACGAAGTCTGTGAAGGTTCGGAAGTCTACCTTGAAGACTTACCAGAGTGATTGGGCGAGGACTAAGTGTCCTTAGCTCAAGGGGAATAAGGTGAAGACACGGTCTTCTGAGTTGAATCTCAGCCTCCCTAACCAGACGTACAGTTGTCACAGCAACTGGAACTGGTCCAACAAATCCTGTGTCCTCAACAAGCAACCGGTTCTATCTCTTCCCTTCTTACTTTGAGTTTGTCTTCTTGAAGTCATTGCTTATCTGTCTTATCTGATTGACTTCATTGCTTGACTACTATTATTGATTGGCTTCATACTATCTTCCATCCTGATCCTACTACCTAGCTGCTATTAGTCTTCGTACGTTAACGCTATTGCATACTTGACTATGGCTTGCTTGTTGTAGTTTATCTTCCGCTGCATATCAATTAGGTTATTTCTATTGTTTGTCTTCGAAACTTCCACGTTTTGAAGACTTTGATAAAAATCGCCTATTCACCCCCCTCTAGTCGATAACTAGCACTTTCAATTGCTATCAGAGCAAGGTACTCCCTTGTTCTGTGTGATTCGGTTTAACCACTTGGAGTTTAGCTATGTCGACTGCAGGGATAATCAAAGTCTCCGATGCTTGCCCCGTGTTCGATGGAACAGAATATCCCTACTGGAAGAATAAGATGCGCATGCATCTTGAAGCCATTGATGTCGACCTCTGGTATGTCATCAAGAATGGCATTCCCAAAACTGGTGAAGGTGTCACCCCTACTGATGTCAAGAAGTTCATTCAACTGGACGCGACTGCAAAGAACATCATCTGTGGTCATCTGACAAAGGATAGTATGGCCGCATGAGTGCTCTGGAAACGTCAAAGCTAGTCTAGGACTGGCTATCCAAGGTTAAATAAGGCGTCTCTACTCAGAGAGACCAGAGAATCAGTGTTCTTCGCAATCTCTTCAACCACTTCAAGAGTAAAGACAATGAAAATGTCTAGCTCACGTTTGATCGCCTCACCGACATCACAAATGAGCTTCAGGCTCTCGGCGCCACTGAGATCACCAAGCATGAAATTGTCAAGACACTGCTGAGATCACTTGACACCTCCTTTGACACCCTTGCCCTCATGATACAAGAACGTCCTGACTTCAAGACACTCGATCCGTCTGATATACTTGAAAGGCTCAACACACATGAGTTCCAGCTTTCTGAGAAAAGAGATATCTATGGCCCCAACTATGGCCGAACTCGTGCTTTGAAGGCAAAAAATGTTTCCTCATCTGAAGAAGAAGAATCTGACTGCGGTTCTGACGATCCTGAAGACATTGGAAGGGAGCTTGCTATGCTTGTGAAGAAGTTCCAGAAATTCACCAAGAAGAAGGGCTTCAGAAAGTCTTCAGGATCCAGTTCAAGAAATGATGAAGCTTCCACTCAAGATAACAAGAAGAGAACATGTCACAAGTGTAAGAAGCCTGGGCACTACATCTCTGAGTGTCCTCAGTGGGACAACGAGAAGAAAAAGAAGAAGAGCAAGGAATATGACTCTGATGACAAGAAGAAGAAGAAATCATCAAAGTCTTCTTCCAAGTCCACATCAAAATCCTCATCTCATAAGAAGAGCTCACCTGGCGAGGCTCGTGCTTTTGTTGGCAAGAAAATGGATTCAGAGGAGGAGTCTGCTTCTGAGGAGGCAGAGGTGGAATCTGAAGCTGAGTCCGACTCTGGCGTTGCAAGTCTGGCTCTAGCCACAGCCTACGTCGCAAAGTCCATCTTCAACTCTGAAGACAATGACTCCCACACCAACGCTGATGATGACAAGGACGATCCTGCTCCCACCTACTGCTTCATGGCACGCGGTGCCAAGGTAAAAGCACGCGATGCCTACTTTCAAACATCAAGTGAAGATGACTCTGATTGTGAATCTAAACCCAGCTACAAAACACTTGCTAAAATTGCTACCGAACAACAAAGGGCTATGGAACATACTCAAAAACTGTTAGACAAAAGCGATGACCTGTTGGACGCGGAAATGACACGTTCACAGTCCTTAGAAGAAGACATAAAAAATCTTCATGCTTAGTACCAAGAACTTGAAAGTCTTCATGAGACGCTCTCAACCACATATGAAAAGCTCTCCTATGATTATCTTCAAAGGAAGCAAGAGCTTGAGTAATTGAAAGCGACTCATGAAGACCTTCAAATAGAGAATGAGTCACTTCATGCTCAACAGATCAGTCCCGCTCAGGATGGATTTGAAACACCATGTCTAAAATGCATTGAGCGTGATAACACTACATCTGTTGCTGAATGTTCCACTGCTGCTACTGTTTCATTGTCTTCACCTACTGAAGTGGTTGCTAACCCCTCTGCGGAGGATACCACTGCTGTTGCTGATGAAAATGCTATGTTGAAGACATTGCTTGAAACAGGGATGTACAAAAGTTTGAAGGGACATCAGACTCTCTGCGATGTCCTCAAAAAGCAGATTCTGAACCGAAACCCTAGGAAAGAGGGTGTTGGGTTCGAGAGGAAAATGAATGCTGATGGTTCCTACTGGAAGCCTGAGCAGTATCCCAAAACCACATGGGTTGCTGCAAAGGAACCTTCAGTGGATCCATCCACTTTATCTGGATTTACCTGTGCTAATCCTATTATCATTGATGAATCCTTTGATGCAAACTATAAACTGTTCAAAAATCAGAATGGTGAAGTGTTTGCCAGGTATATTGGTACTAATTGCAGGAATGGACCGCCAATGAAGAAGATATGGGTTCCCAAAAGCTGTCTTGAGAATCTTCCTGTGAATGTTGTCATGACACCACCAGGGAAGAGTACAAACCCCAGATCAAAGGCGTCACATGGTCCAACGGCTTCATACGGAAACAGGACTCACCTGAGTCACCATAATGCCAATGTTTTGCAGGGAAATCACACTCAAACCTATGAATATGAGCGTGTGTCTTCAAACCGCTATGTTCACAATACTAAGAACTTTTCTGTTTATTCACATGAGTATCATTCATCTCCTGCAAGGCTATTTGCTAGGGCTCCAAAGCCGAAATTCTCAGATGCTGCACTTAAACTCATTGCTTCTAAGCCACCCCTAAAGATGTGGGTGGTGAAGAAGAATTAACTCTCTTTTGCAGAACATGGTCTCCAGCCAGCAATCAAAGGCGTCCGATATTATTGCTAGGGACCTAAAACACAAAGGGACACATGATAAAATGACTTACTATGTATTCCACATATGAATCACTTACCTGTCATACTGTGCTGTGATAATCCACATGTGCATCAAATGCTTATGCTTCACAACATACCTTGTGAAGCCTATCCTCCTAACTGCACTGTAGGGCATGTCACCAAAAGCTTCAGAATGGATTATTGACAGCGGATGCACTAATCATATGACTGGTGATCAAAGTCTTCTCATGGACTCAACCTTACGTCCATCCGACAAGAGTCAAATCACATTTGCTGACACTGGTAAAGGCAAGGTATTGGGTCTAGGTAGAGTTGCAATCTCAAAGGACCAACACATGGATAAAGTGATGCTTTGTAAGTGCATCTAGTGCCACCCCTAGTTGGTTTTGGAGTATTGACGACAAAGTTGGTTGAGGGACTAATGCGTTTGTGAGAATTGCAGGATAACGCAGGTAGTGTCCCTCATTGATTCGGTTTACCTACCGGAGATGACCCCTAAAAATGTATGAAGACATTGAAGACAATGGTGGTATGAGAAGATATTCATATTGAAGACTATGACATGAGAAGACATTGCGTGAAGACTATGAAGCGCGAAGACTGTGTGGATTCGTTGCTTCCTTTTCTTCTTTGTTGTGTCATAGGAACCACCGTACTGTTAAGTGGGGTCCAAGTGAACTAAGTCAGAGTGACTGAAGTGATGCTCAACCCAAATCCTATGTCTTCGAGCGAAGACAATGAGAGCAAACCTTATCTAGAGCAGGATGAGTCAGCTTTGCTTGTAGCCCAAGTAAAGTTGTCGTGTGTGTTTGAAATCTGACCGTTGGAACACGTGTCAGTTCCTTAGTGACCCATGGTCATTTTGGACAAATCAGGTCGGGTTGCCTAGTGGCTATAAATAGCCCACCCCCTACACCATAAATTGGTGGCTGCTCAGAGTTAGTATACGGCTTTTGTCGTTTGAGAGCTACCCACCTCGAAGCATTTGAGAGAGAGAAATCCTTGCAAGGACAAAGCCCAAACACCCAGAGCCAAAGAGTGTTAGGCATCACTGAAGTCTTTCTGTCTGTGTGACCTGAAGACTTATTACACTTGAGGACCGTGAATCCTCCAGCCAGTTAGGCGTCGCGTTCTGAGCATCCAAGAGTCATTGTGGATTGCCGGGTGAACGAAGTCTGTGAAGGTTCGGAAGTCTACCTTGAAGACTTTCCAGAGTGATTGGGCGAGGACTAAGTGTCCTTAGCTCAAGGGGATGAAGGTGAAGACACGGTCTTCTGAGTTGAATCTCAGCCTCCCTAACCAGACGTACAGTTGTCATAGCAACTGGAACTGGTCCAACAAATCCTGTGTCTTCAACAAGCAACTGGTTCTATCTCTTCCCTCCTTACTTTGAGTTTGTCTTCGTGAAGTCATTGTTTATCTGTCTTATCTGATTGACTTCATTGCTTGACTACTATTGTTGATTGGCTTCATACTATCTTCCATCCTGATCCTACTACCTAGTTGCTATTAGTCTTCGTACGTTAACGCTATTGCATACTTGACTATGGCTTGCTTGTTGTAGTTTATCTTCCGCTGCATATCAATTAGGTTATTTCTATTGTTTGTCTTTGAAACTTCCACGTTTTGAAGACTTTGATAAAAATCACCTATTCACCCCCCCTCTAGTCGATAACTAGCACTTTCAATTGGCATTAGAGCAAGGCACTCCCTTGTTCTGTGTGATTCGGTTTAACCACCTGGAGTTTAGCTATGTCGACTGCAGGGATAATCAAAGTCTCTGCTGCTTGCCCCGTGTTCGATGGAACAGAATATCCCTACTGGAGAATAAGATGCGCATGCATCTTGAAGCCATTGATGTCGACATCTGGTATGTCGTCAAGAATGGCGTTCCCAAAACTGGTGAAGGTGTCACCCCTACTGATGTCAAGAAGTTCATTCAACTGTACTCGACTGCAAAGAACATCATCTGTGGTCATCTGACAAAGGACAGTATGGCCGTGTGAGTGCTCTGGAAACGTCAGAGCTAGTCTGGGACTGGCTATCCAAGGTCAACGAAGGCGTCTCTACTCAGAGAGACCAGAGAATCAGTGTTCTTCGCAATCTCTTCAACCGCTTCAAGAGAAACGACAATGAAAATGTCCAGCTCACGTTTGATCGCCTCACCGACATCACAAATGAGCTTCAGGCTCTCGGCGCCACTGAGATCACCAAGCATGAAATTGTCAAGACACTGCTTAGATCACTTGACACCTCCTTTGACACCCTTGCCCTCATGATACAAGAATGTCCTGACTTCAAGACACTCGATCCGTCTGATATACTTGAACGTCTCAACACACATGAGTTCCAGCTTTCTGAGAAAAGAGATATCTATGGCCCCAACTATGGCCGAACTCGTGCTTTGAAGGCAAAAGTTGTTTCCTCATCTGAAGAAGAAGAATCTGACTGCGGTTCTGACGATCCTGAAGACATTGGAAGGGAGCTTGCTATGCTTGTGAAGAAGTTCCAGAAATTCACCAAGAAGAAGGGCTTCAGAAAGTCTTCACGATCCATTTCAAGAAATGATGAAGCTTCCACTCAAGACAACAAGAAGAGAACATGTCACAAGTGTAAGAAGCCTGGGCACTACATCTTTGAGTGTCCTGAGTGGGACAACGAGAAGAAAAAGAAGAAGAGCAAGGAATATGACTCTGATGAAAACAAGAAGAAGAAATCATCAAAGTCTTCTTCCAAGTCCACATAAAAATCCTCATCTCATAAGAAGAGCTCACCTGGCGAGGCTCGTGCTTTTGTTGGCAAGAAAATGGATTCAGAGGAGGAGTCTGCTTCTGAGGAGGCAGAGGTGGAATCTGAAGCTGAGTCCGACTCTGGCGTTGCAAGTCTGGCTCTGGCCACAGCCTACGTCGCAAAGTCCATCTTCAACTGTGAAGACAATGACTCCCACACCAACGCTGATGATGACAAGGACGATCCTGCTCCCACCTACTGCTTCATGGCACGCGGTGCCAAGGTAAAATCGCGCGATGCCTACTTTCAAACATCAAGTGAAGATGACTCTGATTGTGAATCTAAACCCAGCTACAAAACACTTGCTAAAATTGCTACTGAACAACAAAGGGCTATGGAACATACTCAAAAACTGTTAGACAAAAGCGATGACCTATTGGACGCGGAAATGACACGTTCACAGTCCTTAGTAGAAGGCATAAAAAATCTTCATGGTAAGTACCAAGAACTTGAAAATCTTCATGAGACGCTCTCAACCACGTATGAAAAGCTCTCCTATGATTATCTTCAAAGGAAGCAAGAGCTTGAGAAATTGAAAGCGACTCATGAAGACCTTCAAACAGAGAATGAGTCAGTTCGCGCTCAACAGATCAGTCCCGCTCAGGATGGATTTGAACCACCATGTCTAAAATGCATTGAGCGTGATAACACTACATCTGTTGCTGAATGTTCCACTGCTGCTACTGTTTCATTGTCTTCACCTACTGAAGTGGTTGCTAACCCCTCTGCGGAGGATACCACTGCTGTTGCTGATGAAAATGCTATGTTGAAGACATTGCTTGAAACAGGGATGTACAAAAGTTTGAAGGGACATCAGACTCTCTGCGATGTCCTCAAAAAGCAGATTCTGAACCGAAACCCTAGGAAAGAGGGTGTTGGGTTCGAGAGGAAAATGAATGCTGATGGTTCCTACTGGAAGCCTGAGCAGTATCCCAAAACCACATGGGTTGCTGCAAAGGAACCTTCAGTGGATCCATCCACTTTATCTGGATTTACCTGTGCTAATCCTATTATCATTGATGAATCCTTTGATGCAAACTATAAACTGTTCAAAAATCAGAATGGTGAAGTGTTTGCCAGGTATATTGGTACTAATTGCAGGAATGGACCACCAATGAAGAAGATCTGGGTTCCCAAAAGCTGTCTTGAGAATCTTCCTGTGAATGTTGTCATGACACCACCAGGGAAGAAGACAAACCCCAGATCAAAGGCGTCACATGGTCCAACGGCTTCATACGGAAACAGGACTCACCCGAGTCACCCTAACGCCAATGTTTTGCAGGGAAATCACACTCAAACCTATGAATATGAGCGTGTGTCTTCAAACCGCTATGTTCACAATACTAAGAACTTTTCTGCTTATTCACAAGAGTATCATTCATCTCCTGCAAGGATATTTGCTAGGGCTCCAAAGCCGAAATTCTTAGATGTTGCACTTAGACTCATTGCTTCTAAGCCACCCCTAAAGATGTGGGTGGTGAAGAAGAATTAACTCTCTTTTGTAGAACATGGTCTCCAACCAGCAATCAAAGGCGTCCGATAATATTGCTGGGGACCTAAAACACAAAGGGACACATGATAAAATGACTTACTATGTGTTCCACATATGAATCACTTACCTGTCATACTGTGCTGTGATAATCCACATGTGCATCAAATGCTTATGCTTCACAACATACCTTGTGAAGCCTATCCTCCTAACTGCATTGTAGGGCATGTCACCAAAAGCTTCAGAATGGATTATTAACAGCGGATGCACTAATCATATGACTGGTGATCAAAGTCTTCTCATGGACTCAACCTTACGTCCATCCGACAAGAGTCAAATCACATTTGCTGACACTAGTAAAGGCAAGGTATTGGGTCTAGGTAGAGTTGCAATCTCAAAGGATCAACACATGGATAAAGTGATGCTTGTTGAATCCCTTGGATTCAACTTAATGTCTATCTCAATGCTTTGTGACTTAAACATGATTGTGATATTTGGAAAATATCGTTGCCTTGTACTAATGGAATCTGACAAGTCTCTAGTCTTTGAAGGGTATAGGAAAGGTGATCTATATATGGTAGATTTCTCAGCAGGTCCACCGCTTGCCGTATGTCTTCTCGCAAAAGCTTCAGAATGCTGGCTCTGGCATCGAAGGCTAGGGCACGCTGGCATGAGGAACTTGTACACTCTCGTCAAGAAGAAGCATGCCATAGGCATCGAAGGTGTCAAGTTCAAGAAAGTTCATTTGTGTGGTGCTTGCGAAGCTGGGAAGATGACAAGGGCCAAGCATCCCTCGAAGACAATCATGACAACATCTCAACCCTTCGAGCTGCTACACATGGACTTATTTGGACCTACTCACTACTCCACCCTCACAACAACGGCGTGTCTCTATGGCTTCGTCATTGTTGATGACTACTAAAGATATACATGGGTGCACATAATTCTCTACAAGACTGAAGTACAAGATGTCTTCAGACGATTCGCCAATCGAGCAATGAGCAATTATGGTGTCAAGATCAAGCATATCAGAAGTGATAACGACACTGAATTCAAGAACACTGGCCTTGATCTTTATCTGGATACAATGGGAATCACTCATGAATTTTCTTCTCCTTACACACCTCAGCAAAATGGCATTGTTGAGCGCAAGAACAGAATCCTCATTGAGATGGCTCGAACAATGCTTGACGAGTACAAGACACCAAGAAAATTCTGGCCTAAAGCAATTGATACTGCATGTCACATCATCAACCGTGTTTACATCCACAAGCTTCTGGGAAAAACATCCTATGAGCTCCTTACTGGCAAGAAGCCAAATGTAAGCTACCTCAGAGTCTTTGGTGCTAGGTGCTGGATCAAGGATCCCCATCACAAGTCAAAATTTGAACCCAAAGCTCACGAAGGCTTCAGCTTGGCTATGGAAAGGATTCACACTCTTACAAAGTCTTCAACCTCTTCCACTACAAAATCGTTGAAACAGTGGATGTGCGATTTGATGAAACCAATGGGTCACAATGAGAGATCCTGCCAAATGCACTTGATGAAGCTCCTTCCAGTGAATCTATCAAGCTGATGGGAACTGGTGAGATCATGCCCTCTGAAGCACAACCGGAAGAGGAACTTATCATCTCTGCACCAAACCAACCTGAAGACAATTCTCAGACCGAAGACAATACTTCCAATGATGACAATGATCAGCATGAGCATGGTCTTCGTCCAGTTCATCCTCGTGTTGCAAATGAAGTACACATTGAGAAGATAATTGATAGCATCAACGCACCTGGTCCTCTTAATCGATCAAGAGCAACACAGTTAGCAAATTTCTGTGGGCATTTTTCATTTGTATCAATATCTGAACCCAAGAAAGTTGCTGAAGCCTTTATGGAACCTGAATGGATTCAAGCCATGCAAGAAGAACTTCAACAGTTCAAGCTTAATAATGTTTGGGAACTGGTCAAGCGCCCTGACCCTCGCAAGAATAACATAATTGGCACAAAATGGATATATCGGAACAAACAAGATGAGCATGGTCAAGTCGACAGAAATAAAGCACGTCTTGTGGCTCAAGGATATACTCAAGTTGAAGGAATTGACTTCGATGAAACATTTGCTCCTGTTGCTAGGCTTGAAGCTATTCGCATACTGCTAGCCTATGCTAATCATCACAACATCTTGATATATCAAATGGATGTGAAAAGTGCATTTCTCAATGGCAAGATTGAAGAAGAAGTGTATGTCGCACAACCACCTGGCTTTGAAGATCCAAAACATCCTGATATGGTGTACAAGCTAAACAAAGCACTGTATGGCCTCAAACAAGCTCCTCGTGCCTGGTATGATACAATCAAAGACTTCCTGAAGAGAAAAGGCTTCAAACCAGGATCTCTCAATCCCACACTGTTCACGAAGACATATGATGGCGAACTGTTTGTGTGCCAAGTATATGTGGATGACATAATCTTCGGCTGCACCAACCAGAAGTACAGTGATGAGTTTGGATACATGATGCAAGAGCAATATCAAATGTCCATGATGGGTGAGCTGAAGTTCTTCCTTGGTCTTGAAATTCGTCAGCAACAAAATGGCATCTTCATATCTCAAGAAAAATACCTCAAAGATTGTCTGAAGAAGTTTGGAATGGAAGACTGCAAAGGTTACACGACGCCAATGCCAGCCAAACACCATCTTGGTCCCGACGACAATGGTAAAGAGTTCGATCAAAAGGTATACCGCTCCATGATTGGTTCTTTGCTTTATTTATGTGCATCTAGGCCAGATATTATGCTTAGTGTTTGCATGTGTGCTCGATTCCAAGCGGCACCAAAGGAATCGCATCACTTAGCTGTGAAGCGAATTCTTCGATATTTGGCTTACACCCCAACACTCGGATTATGGTATCCCAAGGGCTCAAAAATTGATTTGGTTGGATTCTCGGATGCTGATTATGCGGGTGACAAGGTGGATCGCAAGTCTACATCAGGCACATGTCATTTTCTTGGTCGATCACTTGTCTGTTGGTCTTCAAAGAAGCAGAACTGTGTATCACTCTCAACTGCTGAATCTGAATACATTGCTGCTGGATCCTGTTGTGCTCAGCTTCTATGGATGAAGCAAACTCTCAAGGATTATGGCATCAACCTGAACCAAGTACCTCTCTTCTGCGACAACGAGAGTGCCATCAAGATAGCCAACAATCCAGTCCAGCACTTGAAGACAAAGCACATTGAAATACGTCATCACTTTATCAGAGATCATGTTATGAAGAAAGATATAGATATCATGCACGTCAACACTAAAGAGCAACTGACAGATATCTTCACAAAGCCCTTGGATGAGAAAAGGTTTTGCAAGTTACGGTGTGAGCTAAATATCTTGGAATCCTCTAATGTCCTGTGATCAGGCACACATCCTAACACTTATGCATGTTGATGACTTAGATGTGCAACACACGAAGTAAGGTATATCTTCAATCAATGAAGATTTACACTCTGAGTGTGAATACATTAACATGGAATTTGACTTCGGAGCGCCACGATAATTGTGCGTCGTGTCTGGGTCTAATACTTCCTATACGGTGGGTAACGCCACCACCAAATTTCTCTGTTTGAAGTGTTTCACTCATGGCGTTACTTTCGCAAAGACTTCGCATTTGGTTTGTCTTCAGTTTCTATTTATCTTCATGATTTTCTGCGCTATGATGAGTTGATTGCATATATATATATATATATATATATATATATATATATATATATATATATATATAGACACACACACACACACACACTAGCGTTCTGTCCTCTACAACATTCACTTATAGCTATGTCTTCAAGTTGAATCTTTTGAACCAAGTGAATATGATCGGACCCTAACCCCTCTATGCTTTCTATATCAAACTCTATCTGTCCAAATCATATGCATTCTATTGAAACTGTCGAATGTCTTCTCTGCGTCCTAGTTAGCAGAAGACACAGAGACAAACATCAAGTCCTATTTAAATGATTCATCTTTATTGTCTAAATCCGGAGAAGCCGGAACAACTCTCCGACATGCCTGGCGGGCGTGGGAACGTGGGACAGCTCTATGTATGTTGCATGCTTGCCACGTGTCCCACGGATGTGAACAGAGAGGGGCACCTGCGTAATTGCGCTGTGCTGCACACCTACTTATAAATACGTGTCCCCTGCGGTCAAGAAAACCTTCTTCCACCTCTCTACCTCGTCAAAACCCTAGTGCCACCGCTAGCTCTCGACGACGCCGGCGACGAAGCGCTTAGCTACCGTGACTTCTCCGACGCCGTCCTCACGCCGGCCGCGGACATCGTCCTCTCCGTCGTCGCCGTAGGTGTCCTCCGTTGCCAAGTTAGGGCACGGTGGGATGAACTGCTCGGTCTCCTATTCTTCCCATCTAGTAGTTCGTCGTGCGGTAATTATAACTCTATTTTTACCACATTTTTGATCTTCATAGATTCATCCTACTTACCGAAAGTGGTTTCTACCTACTCAATGTTAGATCTATTCTGTCTGCATCTCACAATGCCTAGTCTATTCACTTAGATTTCCTATCTAGTTTGATTCCTCACTTGTACTTATTCACGGATTGGTACAAATCTGGAACCAACTCACCACATATAAGTGAATGACTTCGCATCATGAGGTCAATGTCTTCAAACTGATTTATCTTCAAAATCTTCTGAGAATGCATATGACCTCTTCCCCTTCCCTCGCATCTCTAATGCTGTCACAGGTACATGTCCGTGGGAGAATCCCTTGGTTCTCATAGTCTGCATTCATTTGCAGAATACTTACAGCATCATATCAATTCTCCTGAACCCAGTTCCTGTCTGACCAGCAAGCGAAAGCCTTTGAAGCCTTTGAACATATTGAAACCGTTCAGTTTGAAGTCCATGGCTACGGAGAAATCTGTCAGGAAGGGTGGCAGACAGCGTCGTGGGGGAACTTCAAAGGATCTGCCTGAGGATCTGGCAGAAATGTATAAAACAGATCCTGAAGAAGATTACAATCAGTGCAAGACTTGAATCCAATGGATTCGACGCTATTGGGCTGAACAGTGGTACAAGTACAAGTTCGTCACCCAGGAGTTCGCAGAGAAAATTGCTATCAAAAGCCCTTGGGGTGATATTCTCTATCGAGGCCTCCCCCCCAAGAACAAAGCTGAAGCCATTGCGCAAAAATTCTATCCTTGCATGGTCCGTGGACCACAGCCTGAAGAAGCCGACCCAACATCATTGCTCTGGTGTCGTGACGACAATCTCTTCAAGTGCAACCTCCAGTTTGCTAAGGCTTCGGCAAAGGAAAACAAGAAGTCATGGGGATTAGACTTCAATCCTGGCCCCTCTGCTCCCCGTGAGGATGGCACACATGAAGCTGAAGAAAATAGAATTGGCCCCTTTGCAAACCTTGATGGCCTCATATCCTACATCTTGGTACAAGGTGCCAAAGTGGATCATTCTAACAATGAGGCTGATTCTGATGAAGCCCCAGCTCCTCCTTCGAAGCCACAGAAGCAAAAGAAGCTAAAGGCTTCTAAATCAGCACCTCCAAAAGCTTTACGCGCGAAGCCTCTGGCCACTGCACCTCCTGAAGCCAGTGTGCAGTCTGAAGATCAATTTCGTATCTCCAAGAAGACGGAGAAGAAAAAGCAACTTGTCAGGCATACTGATCAAGCCTTGACTCCTGCCGCTATACTGCGTGAAGATCCCATTGATCTGTCCAGTGATGAAGATCTTGCAGATGATTCCCTTGAGCAATTGATCAAAAGCAAGGAAGAAGCAGAAATCTTCAACAACTTGCCTCTCTTTGATGTGACAATCATTCATAACTTCATTGATGAGTGGTTTGACACCCCCAACCTCAGCTTTGACGATCTGCAGCTTCCCATTGGCCTCAGTGTCGCCTTTAATGGCGCCATTGCTTCTGAGCTAGGTCTTGCTCAGCGCAATGTTGAGCTGAAGAACAAAATTGATTATGAAAAGGCTCAGTTCAAGAAGCACGTTGCGAAGCTCAGTGTGCAAGATGTCAGAAACTTCAAGGTCATGCTGCATGAGCTTAAAGAAGCATTTCTGAAGAAGCGCCAAGAAGCTCAAGGCTCTCGAGAGTGTATGAAGAATTTGGCTGATAAGTGTGTGCTTGCCTACAATGAGGCTGAGAAGCGCAAGTCACTTGGCCGTCCTGGCATTGACCCCAGGATAGCTGCAAAGAAAAAGAAGAAGCTTCTTGCTTACCAGCCTGCACCCTCAAGCCAAGAAGCCCCTCGCATTATCTTCCCAAGTAGCATGACTGGCTCGAAGCCAAAGGTCACCACAACCGCTTCTGAACAGAAGAAGACGAGGGCTGCCGAGGCTGAAGCCAGAAAGAGGAAGAATACTAAAGCCTCTGATGCTGCTCCCTCCAAGAAGAAGCGCAAGACCAAGAAAAATCGGGCTGCTCCCACAGAGCCTCTGGTTGTTGAACCCATCTCAATGGTTCGACCTGCGTCTGAACATCAAGAAAGACAGATGATCGTTCATGAGCCTGCTCCCTCAGAGGCTCATGAAGCTGAAGATATTCCAGCAGCTGAAACCACCGCCGCTGAAGACATTGGTCATGATGACAATGTAGCTGATGATGAAGTTCTTCCTCAGATCGAACATGACGTGGTATCATCGCCTGTTCAAACGAACAGCGAACTCATCAGCATTGGTCGTCCACTGATGCCAATTGCTCAGGATGCATCATGGGCTGATCGCCCGCAAGAACAAGACTCC
The DNA here is from genome assembly GCF_018294505.1 of Triticum aestivum. Lineage (NCBI taxonomy): Eukaryota > Viridiplantae > Streptophyta > Magnoliopsida > Poales > Poaceae > Triticum > Triticum aestivum. The sequence continues at coordinate 397,465,352 of NC_057798.1, read as the reverse complement.
CCCAGTACTCCCCAACAACAACAACAAGCTACACCCCCCATCCAAGAAGAGGATGAAGACTTTCAGGCCCAGCCAACTCCATCTCCCAATGCGCTGCCAGCATTTCGCAGGCTTCGCAAAGGACAAAGGCCTCAAGTCCCTCTGTCGAGCGTTCCAGAAGGAGAAGTGCAACGCCAACCTGTTGCACGTCAAGTATTTTCTGAACCAACTGTGAATGTCTCCATGTCTGAAGCCCAAGCTGCTGAAGACATTCCGGCTACATCAGCCGAAGAGAATCAAGAAGATGTGCGTGTCCTTACTCCCCCAGTTATAGAAGAAGCTGTTCCTGAAGTGAACGTGCCAGTGCCCGACCCTCCTGTTCGTCAAGAGGAGGTTGACAATGTTGAGGATGCCACCGCCAACGCCAATGAAGCCAATGACGTAGTCATGGTTGACGCTGATGTGGAGCCTGCACCAACTAGTGTGCCTGAAGCAAGTGTGGCCACTGAACCTGAAACAACTGAGGCTGCTGCACCTGAAGCCAATGAGACAATCGCTCCCGAAGCACCTGTTGTGCAGCCTGACGCCTCAACTGTTGCCTCTGCTCCTGTTCCTCCACCAAGGCCTCACACAATTGAGCAAGCATACAGTCATGGTCAGCTTACCACGGTCCGATGGCCCATTCTGGAGCCTCCGCCTACTGCCTCAGGACCTCAATTTGACTATCATATTGAGCATAGGCCTCAGGTCCAGAAGCCAAAGCCTAGGTTGCCAAGGTTTCCAGGTACTGCAAACTCACTAGGGTCCTTCAATGCCAATGGTTTCAAAAGCCACAATACCTTCTTTGACAGCGCCAAGAACCCCTACTCCAAGCCAAGGATATCATCAGATCGGTTCTGGAGCTATCAGCAGAGAAGCTATTACTCATGCGTACTATATGATCAAGGGCGCATTTTCCCTCATATGCGCCTTGATACAGAAGCCATTGCTGGACTGCCGTGCTTAGAAGAAGCACTTGATTGCTTTCGTGATGCTGGTGTGCTCCACTTTGTGACAGACAAAGAACATTGGAATGAAGAGCTATTGCTTCAATTCTATGCTACTCTACACATTCGCGGCTACAACAGAGACATCAAGACATGGGTTCTCGAGTGGATGACTGGAAATGTTCATCATGAAGCCAAAGCTATGGATATCATCGAGCTTACAGGGCTAGCCACTCCTGGAGAACTATATGAACCTGGCTGTCTGCTACACCGCAAAGCAGTAGAGAGTATCTTCCATAAGCCAGAACCCAATATGAGCCATATGTTGAGCATGATGAAGCCCTTGCCATCTGACGCTGAATATCCAACAGATTTCTTTGTTGAAGACCTTGAGTATCTGCCTCGTACCATATATCATATCATCAGGTGAACTCTATGGCCTATCAAAGGACATTCATCAGCGGCCAAGCTTGAAGGAGCTATGAAGACTTTGGTCTTCTATATTCTCAATGGCATCAGCTTCAACACTCAAGAGTTCTTCATCAGGCAACTTGCTGCTTCCAGCTCTGACCTATTTGGTCTGAAGTTTTATGCTCCATGGGTCATGCGCCTCATCAAGAGACACTCATCTGTCAACTATCAGCCCTCTACTCGCAATCATATGATCTTTCTGCCAGAGGTTGATATGTCAGTTGAAGCTATATACTCTGACCCTGCCAAGAAGCCTCTTCGTCTTCAGAATGCCGAGCACCAAAGCTTCACTCAGCCTATTGAAGGTGTTCAAGCAGCGACATGAATCTATCCATTGGCTGGAAACACTCGTCTGCCTCATCGAGCACCCACTGAAGCCACTGAAAGCACCATTGCACAAAGGCCTCATAAGCGTTCTCGCGTTCTCAACGACCGAGAACTTCTTGTGGCCCTTCATCAGAAAAAGGATAAGCATCATTTCTGGCTCAAGAGACAGATGCAAAGCCTCTTGGTGGATGTCAATCGCATTCGCAACCTTGCCACCAAGAATGCCTTTGTTGCTCATGAAACTTGACGGCGATCATGGAAGAGTTTGACTCTGCTCAGTGCTGAAGCTGATCTTCAAGACGATGGCTTCAATGAAAGATTCCAGTTTGACTCCACTCCTCCACGGACTGCTGTCCTGCGTCGTACTCCATCTCTTGAAGACTCTGAATATTCTTCCTCCGCGACAATGGTAAATGCCAAGTGATTGATGATGTCGATGATGCTACTTCACCACCTCCTACTACTGCGCGCATCGACACTGCACCAAGTTCATCTGCACCACCACCCAATGACGACAAACCTGCCGCTTCACCTACTCATGATGATGAGTAGATGCTCTATGTCTTCAAACCTTTTTGGTCCTTACTGACAAAAGGGGGAGAAGCGTATGAGTTGATAGTCTTCAAGCGGGTTCATATGGGCGGTTGCATTATATTCTGCTGCGTGCTTACAACTCTTACCTTTTGAAACATTTGGTTCTCTGAGTTGTAACACCTAAACTTGATGGTCATCTGCTACTTATTTTCTTTACTGTGATGCGATGATAAATTCCGCATGTGCTATGATAACTTCCACACTTAGATCATTCTGCAGACGTCCATTTTTCATTATGCATGTCATTCTACTTACTATATCAGTTCATGCATGATGAATTATCTTCATAAGTTGAAGTGGATCTCCACAAGTACAACCTGCCATGTGCATTTGCATTCCAAAAGCAAATTACTTACATGCACATCTTCAGGGGGAGCCCTTGCAACTTATGAAGACTATTTCCTATCCTTACAATTTCACATATTTATCCCCGTTGAAAACTTCAACCAGTTTGTCATCAATCACCAAAAAGGGGGAGATTGTAAGTGCATCTAGTGCCACCCCTAGTTGGTTTTGGAGTATTGACGACAAAGTTGGTTGAGGGACTAATGCGTTTGTGAGAATTGCAGGATAACGCAGGTAGTGTCCCTCATTGATTCGCTTTACCTACCGGAGATGACCCCTAAAAATGTATGAAGACATTGAAGACAATGGTGGTATGAGAAGATATTCATATTGAAGACTATGACATGAGAAGACATTGCGTGAAGACTATGAAGCGCGAAGACTGTGTGGATTCGTTGCTTCCTTTTCTTCTTTGTTGAGTCATAGGAACCACCGTACTGTTAAGTGGGGTCCAAGTGAACTAAGTCAGAGTGACTGAAGTGATGCTCAACCCAAATCCTATGTCTTCGAGCAAAGACAATGAGAGCAAACCTTATCCAGAGCTGGATGAGTCAGCTTTGCTTGTAGCCCAAGTAAAGTTGCTGCGTGTGTTTGAAATCTGACCGTTGGAACACGTGTCAGTTCCTTAGTGACCCAGGGTCATTTTGGACAAATCAGGTCGGGTTGCCTAGTGGCTATAAATAGCCCACCCCCTACACCATAAATTGGTGCCCGCTCAGAGTTAGTATATGGCTTTTGTCGTTTGAGAGCAACCCACCTCGAAGCATTTGAGAGAGAGAAATCCTTGCGAGGACAAAGCCCAAACACCCTGAGCCAAAGAGTGTTAGGCATCACTGAAGTCCTTCTGTCTGTGTGACCTGAAGACTTATTACACTTGAGGACTATGAATCCTCCAGCCGGTTAGGCATCGCGTTCTGAGCATCCAAGAGTCATTGTGGATGGCCGGGTGAACGAAGTCTGTGAAGGTTCGGAAGTCTACCTTGAAGACTTACCAGAGTGATTGGGCGAGGACTAAGTGTCCTTAGCTCAAGGGGAATAAGGTGAAGACACGGTCTTCTGAGTTGAATCTCAGCCTCCCTAACCAAACGTACAGTTGTCACAACAACTGGAACTGGTCCAACAAATCCTGTGTCTTCAACAAGCAACTGGTTCTATCTCTTCCCTCCTTACTTTGAGTTTGTCTTTGTGAAGTCATTGCTTATCTGTCTTATCTGATTGACTTCATTGCTTGACTACTATTGTTGATTGGCTTCATACTATCTTCCATCCTGATCCTACTACCTAGCTGCTATTAGTCTTCGTACGTTAACGCTATTGCATACTTGACTATGGCTTGCTTGTTGTAGTTTATCTTCCGCTGCATATCAATTAGGTTATTTCTATTGTTTGTCTTCGAAACTTCCACGTTTTGAAGACTTTGATAAAAATCGCCTATTCACCCCCTCTAGTCGATAACTAGCACTTTCAAAGATATTGTTATATCCCAACATAATCCTGTCCACCATGGAGCAATCTTCAACTTCACCTGCAACCAACAACGCTATAAGAGGGGCTGAGCAAAGCGGTAACATAGGCAAGCAATGGTTTTCTAGGAAGGGTGCAAAAGGTTAGAGGTTGACATGGCAAATTGGGAGGCTTGAAGAGCAAATGATAGGTAGCGCAGCAAAGCAATAGAACGAAGCAACTAGCATAGCAATGATAGTAGTGAGATCCAGGGTAGCGGTCATCTTGCCTGAAATCCCGCAAGGAAGAAGAACGAGTCCATGAAGAAGATGAAGCCACGAAGACGAATGAGGGAGTCCTGGACTAGGGGGTGTCCGGATAGCCAAACTATCAGCATTGGCCGGACTCCAAGACTATGAAGATACAAGATTGAAGACTTCGTCCCGTGTCCGGATGGGACTTTCCTTGGCGTGGAAGGCAAGCTTGGCGATACGGATATGTAGATCTCCTACCATTGTAACCGACTCTGTGTAACCCTAGCCCTCTCCGGTGTCTATATAAACCGGAGGGTTTTAGTCCATAGGACGAACAACAATCATACCATAGGCTAGCTTCTAGGGTTTAGCCTCCTTGATCTCGTGGTAGATCCACTCTTGTACTACCCATATCATCAATATCAATCAAGCAGGAGTAGGGTTTTACCTCCATCGAGAGGGCCCGAACCTGGGTAAAAACATCGTGTCCCTTGTCTCCTGTTACCATCCGCCTAGACGCACAGTTCGGGACCCCCTACCCGAGATCCGCCGATTTTGACACCGACAGTTCAGGACCCCCTCCTCCGGCGCACCGAACACTTCGAATGGACGGATGCTGCCACAGCCGGACTCGAAGAAATAAAGGCCATATTGGCAACAAATCCGGTCCTGGCCGCGCCCAACTTGGGCGAACCAATGTTATTATACATCACGGCAACACATCAGGTTGTAAGCGCGATGCTCGTCGTCGAACGAGAAACAGAAGGACACAAATTCCCTCTTCAAAAACCAATGTACTACGTATCCACTGTCTTAACTCCATGCAAGTCCCGGTGTGCACATTATCAAAAGATAGCGTACGCGGTGTTCATGGCATCCCGGAAGCTGCGACACTACTTTCAAGAGTGTTCGATAACAGTAGCCTCTGAAGTACCTCTCAACGACATCATAAACAACCGCGATGCAACGGGCAGGATTGCAAGGGCCATTGAGCTCTTACCATTCGACATAACCTACAAACCACGGCGAGCTATAAAGTCACAAGTTTTGGCCGACTTCATCGCTGAATGGACCGAAGCCGAACTCCATAAAGAGTACGACGCATACTCCAATTGGATCATGCACTTCGACGACTCCAAAATGTTGGCCGGCTTGGGGGCTGGCGTCGTCTTGACGTCCCCAACCGGAGACACAGTCCAATACGTACTTCAGATAATGTACACAGACTCCAACAATGCAGCCGAATATGAGGCCCTTCTACACGGTCTCCGGATGGCAATCTCCATGGGCATTCAACGCCTAGAGGTCCGCGGGGATTCAAACCTCGCAATATCCCAAGTAAATGGAGACTTTGATGCCAAGGATATGAAAATGGCAGCCTACCATAACGCCGTCCTAAAAATGTCAGCTCGATTCAAAGGACTCGAATTCCACCATGTAGCCCGGGATAATAGCCAGGCGGCCGACGTGTTGGCACGCATTGGCGCAAAACGCGACGCTGTCCCTCCAAACATCTTCCCGGAGCGGCTCTTTAAGCCATCCGTATTATGGGAAGAGGAGTTCGGAAACAACAACCCGGAACCAACCGCACCTCCCAACATCGAACATTCTGACACAATCGGTGGCTTAGCCAATGAAATAACACCTTCAGCCCACGAAATAATGGCAGTCATTGCCCCGTGGACGGAACCATTCCTAGCCTACTTAATTAGGCAGGAACTCCCCGAAGACCAAAACGAGGCCCGCTGCATAGTACGGCGATCTAAGGCCTACAAGGTCCATGAGGGAGAGCTTTATAAGAAAAGCACAACCGGAGTCCTTCAAAGGTGCATCTCCGAATAGGAAGGGCGAAATCTTCTGGCTGAAATTCACGCTGGACTCGGCGAGCACCACGCCGCAGCCCGGGCCCTTGTAGGAAAGGCCTTCCGTACAGGATTTTATTGGCCAACGGCCCGGGCAGATGCTCAGGACTTAGTCCAACGATGCGTCGGCTGCCAGCTCTTTGCTAATCAAAGCCACATGCCACCCACCACCCTCAAAACTATACCCATCACCTGGCCGTTTGCGGTCTGGGGGGTTGACATGGTTGGCCCCCTTAGAGGGGGAACCCACAAGCAAAAATACCTATTGGTCATGGTGGACAAATTCACCAAATGGATAGAGGCCAAGCCAGTTAAAACGGCCGAATCCGGACCTGTGACAGACTTCATATCTGGGGTGGTACACCATTATGGCGTCCCCCATAGCATCATCACTGATAACGACACGAACTTCACGTCCGACGAGGTTAAACTCTGGTGCAAAACTATGGGCATCAAGCTCGACTACGCTTCAGTCTATCACCCTCAAACTAACGGTCAAGTCGAACGAGCAAATGGTCTAATCATGAGCGGCATCAAATCCAGGTTAGTGCGCTCCCTCACGGAATCTAACACGCACTGGGTGGAGGAGCTCGACTTCGTACTTTGGGGGATGCGGACCACGCCAAACCGCACTACCGGATTCACACCATTTTTTATGGTGTACGACGCAGAGGCAGTTTTGCCCTGCAATATAATTCATGACTCACCTCGCGTGCGCATGTACGAAGAAAGAGAAGCCGAGCTGGATCGGCAGGACAGTTTGGATGCCTTAGAAGAGGAGCGCAACGTGGCAAAAGCTCGTTCCGCATTCTATCAACAGCAGGCTCAAAGATATCAAAGCCGAGAAGTACGGGCCAAAACTTACAATGTTGGCGAATTAGTTCTACGCCTGCCGGACAAGAAAAAGGACAAACTCAAGCCCAAATGGGAAGGTCCCTTCATCATGGACCAAGTCCTGACCGGCGGAGCATACCGTCTACGAAATGCATCGGACAACCAACTCGAGCCGAACCCATGGAACACAGCCCGTCTCCGAAGATTCTACGCCTAGCGCCGGACTCAGAGTTCGTCTCCTTCCTCCGTCCACATTTTATACTTTAGCTGTCTTCTGTTTTTCTCTCTCTTCCTCCTTTTTTTGTAAAACCTTTGAGGGCTGATCTGCGCATTGTGCGCACACACTTGACGTGTGGCTCGCACTCATTATACCTGGGGGCTTCTCTAACAGAAGCTTATTTATAAGGGCTTCATGCCCAAAACATGTGTCACACTTCCGCATGTACCTTTTATTCACCATTATATGCATCGATATGACTTAAGTTTTGGCCAAGTTGGGTTGCCTCGCTCCTGTGCTTACCCCTACATTCGCAATTGTTCGGCTAGGAGGTAAAGGGAGCACCTCTGCGATTGTTACTGCCGGGTCAGCCGGATGTGTACCTCAGACTGGGTGAAGCCGAAAGCTAGCGTTCTTAAGGGAATATTCGGTCGGTGACTTGAAAGATGATTTCTTACTTATTTTATTTATCTACCCCCAGACGCTTTTTTCTGCTCTTTTCGAAGTCCGGACATGCACTTTAGGGCATGCCTCCCAGGGAAAGGAACCCCTAACGGAACTATTCTCCCTGGAAGATGTTTCTTACTAACCATGTAATATAACATAACTAGTTGGGCACTTGTCTGATAAAGCACTAATGACCCCTACGCCTGGTCTCCATGCATGCCCCGGTTTTTACATAACCGTGAGGGTATTCGGACACACTCCGGACTGTTGGGTCCAGAGGTTGAAGCGAACAGATCCGCAAAGACAAACGATCTACAATCCGGCTAGAAGGCATTTTTCATGTCATTTTAAATTACATCGTCAACTTTACTGATTGTACTCCTCTTCAATCCCGTCTAACAGGTTGTCTAGTTTATAGCCCCGTTGGGAATACTTAGCGGCCAACTCTACTTGGCCGTACATTAAGCTCACAGGGATATCCTTCCCATCAGGCCCCACAGGTCCAACCTCGGCCATGTGGTTCGGATCAGCCTTCATGTACCGCGTCTTCTCCATGGCCCAGGCCTCCCTGGCGCCTTGACGGCAGGCTGATATCTTCCACAAACGGAAGCGCTGCCGTGCTCCCTGAAGCTTCTCCGCAAGCCCTCCAAGACCCTCGGGTAGGGAGACGGACGGCCATAAGGCCTGGGCGATGCTGCTCATCGCCTGCCGAACACGTTCGTGCAGTTGCAGCAGCTCGGGAAGTAGGTCACCCGTTGAACCGGGCATTTCCTCCGCAAGACGACCTGTGAGCACACCTACATACACATTTCTGTCAATCGACTTCCTCGCCGAACTCTACTTTTTCAAAAGAGTTTGCTCAAGCACTTACTGTAAATGCCGCGACGAAGCCGCCGATTCTCCTTCACGGAGTTAGAAAGCTGGACCCGAACATATTTTAGTTCTTCGCCCAGCTGGGTGTTGGCATCTTGGAGTTTGTTCCTCTCCTGCTGCACCCTCATAAGCACCTTCTCGCCGGCCTTCAGCTGGCACAGTAGATGTTGCTTGTCCGGATCTAGTCCGGCACCATCTGTAATATTATTGTTAGACTTATACATACGCCGCACTTCATAAACGGCTTATCTTTTCGAAGTATGCATTACCAGAGGGGGTCTCTGTGGCTCCCCCCGCGGCGGCTAGTGCGGCCTCAAGTTGGGCCTTGCACTCTTGAAGCTCCTGGGACAGGTGGGTATTCTTCTCCGTAAGATCCTGCATAACAAATGATCCTTAAATCAGTTATTCTAACTATTTTAAGTCTCGGGGGCTACTGGCATATATAACTATTAAAATTCCTCACCCGTATGTCTTTCACATACTGCTCCGTGGCTCTGGTTAGACCATCTCGAGCGGCACGGAGGTGCGCATCTCCCGCATTAAAGGCATTCAGTGCCTCCGGGGAGAAACACGCGTCACGAAGAACTGTCCGGCGGCGCCTGTGATTCATGGAGCTCTCCACCTCAGACCTGGTGGCAGACAGCCTGTCGGCATCCTCCGTTGCAGAAGCATCCGACTCATGCCTTGTGTTCGCCTCCCCCTCCGGACCAGGCGTTGGAGCATGGCTGGCGGAGGCTTGATTGGCAACCTCTCCGGACACCATCCGGCGAGCGCTCTTTCTCCTGGAATAGTCATGAGCGTTAATATACCTCCTAGGAATCTTTCCCTTAAAAACGGTGGTGCGCCGTACCGTTGCGGCGATGTTTTGATTCGCGCCACACTCCTCTTCTGCCTGCTGGGCCGAACTGACCCTTGTTGGTCAGCCGCCGCGTGTTTGGCTTCCCACCTTAAAGGCGCCTCCTGCGGAGCACCATTGGTACACGGTGGTCAGAAATGAGCATGGATAAGCAATGATGTAAGGACTCCGGTCATAGTTACCTGGGAAGCCGGAGTTAAACCGGGGTAGTCGGCCGTAATGGTGACCAAAGCATTGTCCATGCTAAGTTGGTGGAACACCCCATCGATCAGCTCCACCTTTATGTTCGGATCCTCTTCAGAGGCCGGATCAAGGGATCGTCCCGGATCCTCGGGCTGTGGAGTCAGGCTGTGTATGCCCTCTACGTCCCGGCACAGCTCCTGCATCAAAATCACAAAGTGAGACACTTAACTTTGGGAATATGGATCGGATAGATAAACGTCTGCTTACCCAGCTCCGAGGGTTATTCATGGAGAATCCATTCAATGGACTCGCGCGGAGGAAGTCCTCTTTCTCCCCCTTGTACAAGCCGGACAGGATCTTCACGAGATCGTCAACCGATCCCGGCCCCTTGCGGCCATGACGGGCGGCGTCATCCTCCCCGCTGAAATCCCACATTGGGTGGCCCCTATATTGGAGCGGCTGCACCCCTCGCATGATGCATGTTGCCATGACTCCAATCATGGTCAATCCGGAATGGGCCAGTAACATTATCCGGCCCATCAGATATTGGACGCCCTTGTCATTCTTCCATTGAGGGCTCCGCGGGCGCCAGCTCAGGCGTTTCTTCAGAGGAGCGTTGCTGAACTCCGGGAGGCCGATCTGAACTGGGTTCGGCAGTGGGGCGTCTTCCATATAAAACCATTCCGAAGGCCAGTCTTCGGACGCCTTCTTCGGGGTTCCGGATAGATATCCGGTCCCGGCGATGCGCCATATTTCGGCTCCGCCCACTTGATATATCGACCCCTCGTGAGAACGGGGTACGAGGCAAAACAATCTCTTCAACAACGCAAAGTGGGCCTCGATGCCCAAGAACAGCTCGCAAAGGGCTACAAAGCCCGCGATGTGCAAAATGGAGGCAGGTGTAAGGTGGTGAAGCTGGAGTCCATAGAACTCCAGGAGCCCCCGGAGAAACGGATGTATGGGAAATCCGAGTCCCCTTATTAGATAAGGGACGAAGCATACCCGCTCTCCTTTGGAGGGATTGGGGACGCTGTCCGCCTACTTTCCACCTTTGTAGGTGGCCAATCCGGCTTGAACCGGACCCATGAAGGCTGGGGGAAGATATCCCTCGGCTTGGAGCGTCACTAGCTCGCTATGCGGGACTGAACATCTCCTCCAATCTCCTGGCTGAGGGCTGGGAGCGCGAGAGGAGGAGCCGCGTCGACTGTCCATGATGGAATGGATTTTTGTCAGAGGCACTTCGATGAGTACTTGCGGAAGGAGGATGGTGTGATTCGGATCTAGATCCTCGCCTGTCTTATAGGCAGCTTATTCGCGCGGCTAGGGGGTGAAACGTAAAAATACCTTAGCTTTTCGCATTCATATGACATGTGTAAGAGGGCCATTATTGGACGTGGAAGCCAAGGAGCGCAACATTTATAAGGAAGCCGGACACTATTCGGCAAGCACATGGAATTTGAAGGAGAACCCGCCTTGCAAAGCCGAAGACAATATACGCGCCAGACTCGTCGTCATTGAAGCCTGGTTCGGGGGCTACTGAGGGAGTCCTGGACTAGGGGGTGTCCGGATAGCCGAACTATCATCATTGGCCGGACTCCAAGACTATGAAGATACAAGATTGAAGACTTCGTCCCGTGTCCAGATGGGACTTTCCTTGGCGTGGAAGGCAAGCTTGGCGATACGGATATGTAGATCTCCTACCATTGTAACTGACTTTGTGTAACCCTAGCCCTCTCCGGTGTCTATATAAACTGGAGGGTTTTAGTCCATAGGACGAACAACAATCATACCATAGGCTAGCTTCTAGGGTTTAGCCTCCTTGATCTCGTGGTAGATCCACTCTTGTACTACCCATATCATCAATATCAATCAAGCAGGAGTAGGGTTTTACCTCCATCGAGAGGGCCTGAACGTAAAAACATCGTGTCCCTTGTCTCCTGTTACCATCCACCTAGACGCACAGTTTGGGACCCCCTACCCGAGATCCACCGGTTTTGACACTGACAACGAACCAAGCGTAGACGAACGAATCCTCACGATCGCAACGAAATGGGAACTATCGAGAAGAAGCACACAACATAGTAAACACATGATGCACAACCAAGCATGATGCATGACAAAGCTAGATGAGGCTACTCATGGCAAGAGATGATGCAAACAAGAACAACACCTCAAGGCAAGTTTAAATGAGGCCGGAAACAACATATAACAATTCCGGTAAGTCCGCATATGCAAATTTAGAAGTTGGTCCAGAACTAAATAAACCTTATGTTCAAGTTGTTAAACCGCAAGTTAAGATGCACCAAGATGATCTATACGAGATTCTAGTCAAGTTACATATAAAGTTCATTTAATTCGGAGATACGGCCTAGAAGATATGAGCAAAACAAGTTAAACATGGCATTGATGCAAAATGCATCCAAACATCAAACAAACCCCTCAAAACAAGGATGCAACATGATAATATGAAACTTTATGCAAAATCAAGCAAGTTTCATATAGAACACACTCAAAACGGAGCAACAGTTCAACACATACACTATACAAGTTTAAAGGACAAGCTGTCCAAAATAGCAACTAGGCATCTAGCAAGCATCAAAACAATATGCTACAACACCTCACTATAATAACAAAAGGCATGGGCATTAAGTACAGGTAAAGCACGACAAAACATGAACACTGAGCTATCTCCAGAAAACAATATAACATGCTCAAAAGGACATGTCAAGATTGCAAATAATAACAGTTTCAGACTTAACAGAAATAACATCAGGTTGCAATGTTTAGAGCTATCAAACAACATGTTACAGAAACTTATCATGGCAAAAAAAGGCATGGCATGAATCTACTACTTGCATATAACAAAAGTCCCTTACTGACCATGAGCCAAAAAGGATCATAAGATATGATGGCACCCATGTAAACATGACAACTTATATGAAAGATTCATACATGGCAGGAACAACAATAAGTAGGCATGTTGGTGAGCTTGAACCACTCACCACAGAGCAATAAATGGCATGACAAGGTTACCAACAGTAACAACACATGTTTATGAAGCCAAGCATGGCAAGAGAAAGTTCATAGCATGCTTGGATCACTAACAACAATCATGGCAACATTGAACTTAATGTTAACAGGCTAACAACAACATTATTTAGCAAGTTTGGAGCAAGATTACAACAAGCTACAGCAGGCTATAAATGCACCTAGGGGCATGAATGGATAGAGCATAACATGTATAAAAAATAATCCTTAGTGAACATCTCCAGATTATGCATAGAATAACATGTAGCAGCAGGTTTACATAGCATCACGAAATAACAGAATCAGCCTAGCAAAATAGCAACAACAAGTACCCTACTTAACAAGCTTGATGCACTCAGTACAAGACTCACAAAAATAAATGGATGGCACCACTATGAAGATGGCATGACATAGTGCAAAACATATGTAGGGCTCAAGTTCATAAGATGCACACATCAATCATGGCAAAAATGACAAAAGTGCATGTCCTGATAAGAATCTGAAACTAATATCACATAGCCCTCTTGCAATGATGATTCAGGCATCAAGATGAACTCAAATGAACATGATGCAATGGAATGAAATGAAGTACTCGTTGAGACGAACAATTTTACATATTACATGCACGAAACGGAGCAGTATGCAGCAAGTTATGATGTGATGAACATGGCATGATAATGTGCAAAAATTACAGGACAGTGGAATAAAACGGGGTCAATCTCGAGCTGGATTGGGCACGGACTTCGAGGCGGCCGGAGAACTCGTCGGAGTTGGAGGAGACGACGAAGACGGGCGGATCCAGGCCGGATCTCACCGGATCCGTCCGGATCCCGGCATGGGACGGCGCGGGGAGGCGGAGGCCGGCGAGTAGGGCGAGGGGTGGGCCGGACAGGCAAGGCGGCAAGGCGCGGGGCGCGGCATGGCCGGCGGCGGCGCTGGACGCGCAGGGGCACGGCAGCGTCGGGCGGAGGAGGACGGCGACGGGGCGGCCGCAGAGGAGATGGCCGGCGATGGCGGGGCGCTGCGGGCGGGCGGCGCGGCCGAGCGGCACGATCGGGCGGCACGGCCGCGCGGCGCGCTCCGGCGAGGCGCGGTGGCGCCGGGGCGGCGGAGGCGGCGGCGGGGGCCCGCGGGAGGCGACGGCGAGGCGCTTGGGCGGCGGCGGAGAGACGGGCCCGCGGGGGCCTGCCGCGGGCCGAGCAGGCCGCGGGTGGCGAGCGGCGAAGCGGGACACGTGGCGGGCGCTGATTCGGCGGGGAAGGCGGCGCGGACATGTCCGGCAGGGTCCGGACGTGTCCGGCTGCGGGAGGAGGAAGAAGCTAGGGTTTTGGGGGGGATTCATCCGCGAATTTCAGGGGAGGGCACCTATTTATAGATTCTGGGAGCTAGGAGAGTCCAAATGAGGAGCAGTTTTCGCCCACACGATCGTGATCGAACGACCGAGAGCATGGAGGGGAGTTTTCTGGGTTTTGGGCCACTTTGGAGGGGTGTTGGGCTGCAAAGAGAAAGGGGGTTTCAGGCTACGTGGTTAACCGTTGGAGTATCAAACGACCTCCAAATGGCACGAAACTTGACAGGCGGTCTACCGGTGGTGTACAAAGGCCCCTTGGCAAATAACAGCCCATTCCGAGAAAGTTTAACACCCGCTCACAATAGGTGACAAAAAGGGGGACGCCGGATGACATAGGAGTGCCAGATTGCAAAACGGACAACGGGGAAAATGCTCTGATGCATGAGACGAACACGTATGCAAAAAGAGATGCACATGATGACATGATAAAATGCAACACGCAAGCAAATGACATGGCAACAACGACGAATAACTGGCGGACACCTGGCGCAACGAATCTAGGGCGTTACAACACTCCTCCACTAACAAGAGATCTCGTCCCGAGATCTTAGGACCGAGACGGAAGGGAAAAAGGGATGAGGTGAAATAAGAACTCAAGAGAAGCAGCAAAGAATCGAGAACACTCGAGAAGAAGAGAGGAACAACTAGAATGACGAGAATCGAAAACTCACGGAATAAGATAGACTATGAAACCACTCCGGTTAGAACGAGATGGAAACGAATAAGACTGAAAGGATTTAGGCAGCACTCCGGCTGAACATGGAAAGAGTTGGAACTGAGATTGACAAAATGGAACGATAGTTGACGAGAGGAACAACACAATGCCTCCGGAAGAATTGAAAAAAAGTTGAAATAAAAGAATGGAGAAGAAGATGACATCTTCTACCACGAATGAACTAGAAAGCAACCTTAGAAGAAAGGATTGAACGGAGTTGTTGGAAATTCAACAACAAAAGAATAAGATTGTTCTGGACTTATGGATAACATCTCAGAATTACGAGGTGATAACCGACCACAAACGGAAAATATTAAATAGCTGAGAAGAACGAAGAAATGCAAAACTCCACTTCAAAGAATACGGAGAATTAATTACACTTCGAGACGCGAGAAGAAGAAAAATACTTGAATTCCTCCAACAAATTCTTGATGAACTCTTGAAGAATGAATTAAATCATGAAGAACCACCGTGAAGAACTCCGGTGACAAAAGGATGATGAGATAGAAATGAAGGATGAAAGAAAAAGATTAAGCCTTGCGGTGATTTAGATGGAGGTTCCGACGAAATGGCCGAGGGAAATTTGAACTCTGGAAAAGAAAAGATGAAAAACACTTGGAACTAGAATTTATTCATTAAGAACAAACTCCGAAGAAAAGGATTAATCACTTGGATGAAATAAGAATACAATTTATTGTATGCTTATCCTTCATCAAATTAAATTGATGACAAGCAATGGATTTTGCATACTACTTATTCTTCTTGAAAAGATTAAGGGGAATGTGGCACAAAACTTGAGAAAGTCTTCATGAACCACCGGTAGGATTGAAAAGAACGAATGAATTTAAATGATAACCAAGGGAAAAGAATCTTGAACGAACCGCCGTAAGAATTCGAAAAAGACTGATGAAAGAGTATGAATCACCGGGAAGAATTAGCAGAACAAATATGCTAGAGGGGATTTAGATGCAAAAGAACAAAGAGATCATGAGCTGATAGAAGAATACTTGAAGGAAGCACCGGGATAATTAGAGAACGATAACTGGAATGATGGCCTCCGGTGAAAAGAAATGGAAAAACAACTCCTGACATACTCCGGATGGGTAAGAAAAGAATATTTGACAAATGGAATAATTCGAGAGGATAACATGAACTAGAACCACGAAACTCCGGGAGAACGGAGAAGATTTAGAGGAGAAACTCTTCTTTGGTCTTCAAAGCTGAGAATGACGACGAGAAACACCACCGAAATTACTGAGATACTCCGGGAGAATGAAAAATAAAGAGGTTGAGGCAACAATGAAAAGAATTTGAACGAGATCTTGGAGAAGGCAACTGACTGATGAAATTCATACTTACGTCACACTTGAAAAGAATTGAGAATAACTCCGGGGGAATGAGAAGAGTCAGGTAAGATCCTGGGAAAAGACCTGTGGGTTAGGGACCACTGAAAGAAAAACACCGTTGGAAAGGATGATGAACAGATAGGTGATGCACCGGAACAATTGAAAGATTTGAATGAGGTGACAACCTCGAAATAATAGAATGCAAACACGAATCTTCTGAGATGGTTTCAACACTCCGGAATGATAGAATGGCGAGAGATGAACGAGCAAGGGGAAACAGTTGAGTTGATGAAAAGAATATGACCAATAACAAAAATTTGAATTTGGATCCACCGGAAAGAAAATGCGACGAACAATGATGAACTAGACGAGACTTCACCGGAGAAGACAATTGAGGAAAGACTGAAGATACTCCGCACGAATGAAATTGATACTAGAATAGAGGCTCAGACTCCGGAAATAAAAGGGGTGGGAGGGCGGGAAAACAAGGCAACTGGAACAGGGAATCGACAACAAACTTGAAGAGAAAAACACCGGTTGAAATGATTTAGGGAAAAATGCAACGACTTCGCACGAGTAGAAAGGATACTCGATTACTGACTCCGGTTCCGAGAAGAAGAAGGGTGGGAGGATGGGAAAAACAAAGACAACTTCGGACAGGGAAACAACATCGTGGAGGAAGAACTGACGATTGATCTCGCGAAAGACAAAGAGGTTCGAGTCGACTTGACGAGAGATGCACCGGACAAAAGATGATGGACAACTCACGGAACTAACTACGTGATCGTAAAGAAAATTTTGAACGGGAAGAGGAGTAATTCAAAACACCTACGTCAAGATTCCTCACCAGAGCGACAAAGGGGCTGAGGAGTAAAAAGAATTCCTACTCTCCGATATAACTAGACTCTGAAAAATAGTTTTTCTTATAGACTCAACAACGGCCAAACTACACGATCAATCAAGGTGGCTCGTAAGGTCGGTCGAGGCTCTGATACCAACTTGTCACGCCCAATATGCAATACTATCCTAAAGAGACTCGATGGTCCCACCAAGGATAGAACCGCATATTGAAACGCTTTTGCAAGGTGGATATCATTACATCAACATTACATAATAGATGGGGATACATACAAGAGGCATACAATGCCACACGAATACAATATCATCTTACATAAGAGCACCATCCGACTACGGATGAAACACAAACAGAATCTCGAATGACATCCACCCTGCTAGCCCTGGCTGCCGACCTGGAACCTATCCCCTGATCGAAGACAAAGCATAAGAAGAACTCCAAAATAACAAACATCGCTCTCGCGTCATGATCATCGCATAACCTGTACCTGCAACTGTTGTTGTAGTAATTTGTGAGCCACGAGGACTCAGCAATCCCATTACCATGGGTATCAAGACTAGCAAAGCTTAATGGGTAAGGAAAGGGTAAAGTGGTGAGGTTGCAGCAGCGACTAAGCATATATGGTGGCTAACATACGCAAATAAGAGCAAGAAGAGAAGCAAAGGAATGATCGTCAACTAGCAATGATCAAGAAGTGATCCTGAACTCCTACTTACGTCAAACATAACCCAGAAACCGTGTTCACTTCCCGAACTCCGCCGAAAAGAGACCATCACGGCTACACACGCGGTTGATGCGTTTTAATTCGGATCTGGTGTCAAGTTGTCTACAACCGGACATTAACAAATTCCCATCTGCCACATAACCGCGGGCACGACTTTCGAAAGATAATACCCTGCAGGGGTGTCCCAACTTAGCCCATGATAAGCTCTCGCGATCAACGAAGGATATACCTTCTCCCAGGAAGACCCGATCAGTCTCGGAATCCCGGTTTACAAGACATTTCGACAATGGTAAAACAAGACCAGCAAAGCCGCCCGATGCACCGACAATCCCGATAGGAGCTGCACATATCTCGTTCTCAGGGCAACACCGGATGAGACATCCTACGAGTAAAACCAGACCTCGAGTTTCCCCGAGGGGGCCCCGCAGTCTACTCGGTTCGGACTAACACTTAGACAAGCACTGGCCCAGGGGGGCTAAAATAAAGATGACCCTCGGGTTAATTACTCCCAAAGGAAATGTAGGTGGTGGTGAGGCAAATGGTAAAACCAAGGTTGGGCCTTGCTGGAGGAGTTTTATTCAAAGCGAACTTTCAAGGGGGTCCCATAAATCACCCAACCGCGTAAGGAAACAAAATCCGGGAACATAACACCGGTAAGACGGAAACTAGGGCGGCAAGAGTGGAACAAAACACCAGGCATAAGGCCGAGCCTTCCACCCTTTACCAAATATATAGATGCATTAATAATATAAAAGATATTGTAATATCCCAACATAATCCTGTCCACCATGGAGCAATCTTCAACTTCACCTGCAACTAACAACGCTATAAGAGGGGCTGAGCAAAGCGGTAACATAGCCAAGCAATGGTTTGCTAGGAAGGGTGCAAAAGGTTAGAGGCTGACATGGCAAATTGGGAGGCTTGAAGAGCAAATGATAGGTAGCGCAGCAAAGCGATAGAACGAAGCAACTAGCATAGAAATGATAGTAATGAGATCCAGGGTAGCGGTCATCTTGCCTGAAATCCCACAAAGAAGAAGAACGACTCCATGAAGAAGATGAAGCGACAAAGACGAACCAAGCGTAGACGAACGAATCCTCACGATCGCAACGAAACGGGAACTATCGAGAAGAAGCACACAACATAGTAAACACACCACACATAGACAAGACATGATGCACAACCAAGCATGATGCATGACAAAGCTAGATGAGGCTACTCATGGCAAGAGATGATGCAAACAAGAACAACACCTCAAGGCAAGTTTAAATGAGGCCGGAAACAACATATAACAATTCCGGTAAGTCCTCATATGCAAATTTAGAAATTGGTCCAGAACTGAATAAACCTTATGTTAAAGTTGTTAAACCGCAAGTTAAGATGCACCAAGATGATCTACACGAGATTCTAGTCAAGTTACATATAAAGTTCATTTAATTCGGAGCTACGGCCTAGAAGATATGAGCAAAACAAGTTAAACATGGCATTGATGCAAAATGCATCCAAACATCAAACAAACCCCTCAAAACAAGGATGAAACATGATAATATGAAACTTCATGCAAAATCAAGCAAGTTTCATATAGAGCACACTCAAAACGGAGCAACGGGTCAACACATACACTCTATACAAGTTTAAAGGACAAGCTGTCCAAAACAGCAACTAGGCATCTAGCAAGCATCAAAACAATATGCTACAACACCTCACTATAATAAAAAAAGGCATGGGCATTAAGTACAGGTAAAGCACGACAAAACATGAACACTGAGCTATCTCCAGAAAACAATATAACATGCTCAAAAGGACATGGCAAGATTGCAAATAATAACAGTTTCAGACTTAACAGAAATAACATCAGGTTTCAATGTTTAGAGCTATCAAACAACATGTTACAGAAATTTATCATGGCAAAAAAAGGCATGGCATGAATCTACTACTTGCATATAACAAAAGTCCCTTACTGACCATGAGCCAAAAAGGATCATAAGATATGATGGTACCCATGTAAACATGGCAAGTTATATGAAAGATTCATACATGGCAGGAACAACAATAAGTCGGCATGTTGGTGAGCTTGAACCACTCACCACATAGCAATAAATGGCATGACAAGGTTACCAACAGTAAGAACACATGTTTATGAAGCGAAGCATGGCAAGAGCAAGTTCATGGCATGCTTGGATCACTAACAACAATCATGGCAACATTGAACTTAATGTTAACAGGATGACAGCAACATTATTTAGCAAGTTTGGAGCAAGATTACAACAAGCTACATCAGGCTATAAATGCACTCAGGGGCATGAATGGATAGAGCATAACATGTATAACAAATCATCCTTAGTAAACATCTCCAGATTATGCATTGAATAACATGTAGCAGCAGGTTTACATAGCATCACGAAATAACAGAATCAGCCTAGCAAAACAGCATAGGTGTCTTCATTCTTACTCTAGGCATGTTTTTCCTTGCTTCAAATTTTGCTTCTAGTTCCTTGTTTCTTTTTACTTGCATGACCCTTTCAAAATGCTTTAAGAACCGGAGGATATCGAAATCATATTTCAAATGTTTCTTCAAGTCACTATTGAAACTCTCACTTAATTGTGTACTTCTCATACCCAATGAGAAAACATCCCTCGTGTAACATTCAGCCCATTTTTCTTTGAACTTGTATATACTATCAAACCATGTCTTCTTATCCACCTTATTCCTCATGACATCAAATGCTTCTTCAAAAGCATCCTTCTCTTCAATCTCAAACATGCAAGCACTGAAATCTGCGAGAATATGTGGTTCTTCATCATTTTTCTTTTTCCCTTTTAGGGGAGGTGCTTCTTGATCTTTGACATGGCATAAATGTTTGGCTGCATTCTGCATTATGTGGAAGGTGCACAATCCATGGTATGCTTCTGTGAATACTTCCCCAACGGGATTTCCCATTGCAATGTCTTGATCGGTGTAGATAGTTCTAGGTTGCTTTCCACTATGTGCCGCTAGAAAAGCCTCAAAGATCCATGTGAAGGAGGCCTCGGTTTCATCAAACATAAGAGCAGCACCAAAAATGATGGTCTCCCTAAACTAATTGAATCCAACAAAGACACCGAAAGGTCTATATTCTTTGTTTGTGCCAAAGGTCGTGTCGAAGGTAACAACATCTCCAAAGTGTGCATAATCAATTATCATCTTAGCATCAGCCCAAAATATATTGGCTATGGCTTCTTCACAATCCAATTGCAAAGTATAATTGAAGGAAGGGTTCTCAGCAATCTTGTCCTGAAAATACTTCAACATGCTTCCTGCTTGATCATAGGCCAATTCTCTCTGGCGCTTGCTCTGTAAATGGTTTTTCTGGTCACGACAAGTGTAGGAAAGATTCATTGGCCCACCAACTTGGCGACTAGCCAACTCATGTGCAACTTTTGGTGTGATTCCCGTATCATCGTCTGTTTCAATTTCAAAGGCTTGCACTTCTGAAATCTTCCATTGTGATACCATCAAATGAAAGGTTTGCGGCAAATAAAGATTGTGATTGTGCACAACAACTAGTTCAGTCACTTCATAATCTCCTACCATTCGATCTAGTGTAAGAGTCATATGAACATCACACAATGTTCTTGTTTCAGCTCGAGGATTCTTTATCACACGATTTCGATTGTCTTGTCTTCGATAACCCTCCTTTGCACAAACATATCTACATGAAGTGACCTTACCATCAAACTTGCTTTTATTTGTGTACCTTTTTCTGACCTTGAAGCCTACTTGATCGCCATAATTAACCCAAGACGACCAAGCCTCGTCTAGATTTTTAAATCTCACACCAACTTGAGGTGCACGACCAAGATTCAGACCTTTCCTGTATGAATAATGAACGTGTGCTTCAGCTGGACATCTAGTTACAGAACAAAAGAAAAATCTAGGAACTAAAAACTGAGATGGAAATGTCACTCACGTAGTGAATTGTGCCATTGAAAATTAATTGAAGGTATGACCTCAAGGCATACTGCAACAATGGAAAAATTATAGGAATTTTTCAGTTTCACAATCAAATTGGGAATTCTGAGAACGAAGACAGAAAGGAAATATCAACCATAGAGATCTTTAATCTGGGAGAAGGAGAATCAGGGAAAGGAGAAATACCTACCCGATGCAAGCGAGAAGTTCGACGAGGCGAGGAAGATCCAGTCGCCAAGTTAGCCCCAGAGCGCTCTCGTCTCGCAGTTCCCCGCCAAAACCAGCCCTTCTCCACGCCAAAACCAGAGTAATATCCCCTGCCTCCAGAACGTGGGCTTCTTGGGCTATATCTGGGCTGCCTCTTTTTGCACCTGGAAACTTGGGTGGTATAGCAGCCGTTTGATTTAGATTGCATGGTGGATGATGTGGCTAAGTCAGCGGGAGACTTGGCTTCACAACGTTAGCCAATCTGAATCCGTCATGGACTTGGTCCAGAGCGGTGGCTATCTCGCTTAGTTGGAAGGCTGGCCCCACTCCATAACACGTGCTGCTTGAAGCACACCAAATGTACCTTACGCCGACACCTGGGGACCCACCTGTCAAATGCCGCGCCAACTCGCTTGCCTGGATTCCTCACTTTCAAAAGAAAGGAAAAGACCCGCGTGCCTATTTTGTCGTTTTAGGGGCGTCTGCCTGGCCTCTTATTCTTTTGTGATGGCACGCAGAGGAGATATACACTTGGGGGTTGTGCTCACATGTCACGCGACCCCCAACATGGCAGTGTCCAACACACAAAGGAGAACCTGCTAGCCTATTTTGTCATTTTCCTTTTGTTTTTTTGTGGTGGCATGCAAAGGAGATATACACTTGAGGGTTGCCCTCATGTGTGGCGCGGACCCCAACATTGCAGTGTCCAACACATGGAAGATAAGTTACCGCGGGCCATACTTGCAAAGCTAACGGCCCTTTCCGAGAAACTTCCTTTTCTCCTTTTGTTTGGAACTATACTACAAGAGTTTTTGTCTTTTTTGAAGGAAATAATGAGAGTTATGAATAGACGGACAAGCATACTTGCACCATCCCTTCCTTCACCCTTTCTTCTTTTCTTTTTTTTCTTTCTTTACGCTTCTCTTTCCAACAACCAACACCAAGAAAAGTTGTTGATTCCAGATATTAGTCCAGGTAACAATGTGGAGAGAAAAATAGTCAAGATTATGTAGTCATAACTTATATCGGACCATACACATTATCACAATATTATTTTTCTTCTCAGTTCATTGTAGTTGATAAAACTGTTGGGTAACGTTGCATGGAAAACAAAAAACTTCTACGCACACGCAAGATCTATCCATGGAGATGCATAGCTCCAAGAGGGGGAGAGGATCTTCATACCCTTGAAGATCGCTAAGTGAAGCATTTATTAACGCGATTGATGTAGTCGTACACCTTCACGATCCGTCCCGATCAAGTACCGAACGTACGACACCTCCGTGTTCAGCACACGTTCAACTTGATGATGTCCTCGCCTTCTCAATCCAGCAAGAGGGGCGAAGTAGTAGATGAGTTTCGGCAGCACGACGATGTGGTAATAGTGGTGGTGAAGAATAATCTCCGCAGGGCTACCCCAAGCTCAACGAAAACTAGATGGAGGATAAACTAGAGGGGGCGGGGTTCTTGGCACACAACTAGGTGAATCTTGATGTGTTTAGGGTGCTAGCCCCACCCATCTATTTATGTGTTGAGCCCTGGGGTCGTTTCTTGGAGAAAGAACCTCCTCAAAAGTCGGTTTGGCCCGCAAGGCAAGAGTCCTTCTTGAACTCCAAGACCAGACGCCAGGGTCC
This sequence comes from Triticum aestivum, assembly GCF_018294505.1. NCBI lineage: Eukaryota > Viridiplantae > Streptophyta > Magnoliopsida > Poales > Poaceae > Triticum > Triticum aestivum. The sequence goes on along the minus strand of NC_057798.1, from coordinate 397,441,869 downwards.
TCGGCGTTTGGCGCCAGACGTAAGGGTCCCTGGCGTCTGGCCCCTGGCCTCCACAAAACTTCCTTTTCGACCTTCCTAAAGCCCCGTGGGCTTTACCCCTTGGCCCAAATAAAGTGTTATCGCGCCAGAGCATTTCGGGAAACATCCGAACCCCCTTCCGGTGAATTCCGGAACCCTTCCGGAGATCAAACTGATGGAAATATTCCCTAGAGGCAATAATAAAGTTGTTATTATTATATTTCCTTATTCATGATAAAGGTTTATTATTCATGCTAGAATTGTATTGATCGGAAACTTAAATACATGTGTGGATACATAAACAAATACCGTGTCCCTAGTGAGCCTCTACTAGACTAGCTCATTGATCAAATATGGTTAAGGTTTCCTAACCACAGACATGTGTTGTCACTTAATAACGAGATTACATCATTAGGAGAATGATGTGATGGACAAGACCCATCCGTTAGCTTAGCATATGATCGTTCAGTTGTTGTTATTGCTTTCTTAATGTCAAATACATATTCCTTCGACTATGAGATCATGCAACTCCCGGATACCGGAGGAATACCTTGTGTGCTATCAAACATGACAACATAACTAGGTGATCATAAAGATGCTCTACAAGTATCTCTGAAGGTGTCTTTTGAGTTTGCATAGATCGAGATTAGGATTTGTCACTCTGTGTATCGAAGAGGTATCTCTGGGCCCTCTCGGTAATACACATCACAAGAAGCTTACAAGCAAAGTGACTAAGGAGTTAGTTATGAGATGACATATTAAAGAACGAGTAAAGAGACTTACCGACAACGAGATTGAACTAGGTATGAAGATACCGACGATCGAATCTCGGGCAAGTACCATACCGACAGACAAAGGGAATTACGTATGTTGTCATAAGGTTCGACCGATAAAGATCTTCGTAGAATATGTAGAACCAATATGGGCATCTAGGTTCTGCTATTGGTTATTGACCGGAGAGGCATCTCAGTCATGTCTACATCGTTCTCTAACCTGTAGGGTCCGCACGCTTAACATTCATTGATGATATAGTATTATATGAGTTATGTGATTTGGTGACCGAATGTTGTTCGGAGTCCCAGATGAGATCATGGATATGACGAGGAGCTCTGAAATGGTCCGGAGGTAAAGATTGATATATGGGACGATGCTATTTGGTCACCAGAAAGGTTTCGGAGTGTATCGGATAGTCATCGGATCACCGGAAGGGGTTCCGGGAAGCCCTAGGAGGTTAATGGGCCTTATGGGCCAAGAGGGGGGCAACACACCAGCCCACAAGGGGCTGGCGTGCCCCATCCCTTGGCCGCCGGCCCTAGGTATGGAAAGGGGGGATGGCTAGCCCCTCTTTCTTTCCCTCCACCTAAGAGGAAGGAAAGCGGGGGGGGGGGGGGACACCTCCTCTTGTCCCCCGCAAGCATACAAGGAAGGAGGGGGGCGCTAGAGGATAGGAGCCCAAGGGTGTAGGAACGAAGTATGTCTACCAGAGGGGGGGGGGTGAATGGGAGTTTTAAATTTTCTTCGGAGAACTTAAATCTCTCATAACCAGCAACCGAACGAATGAAAAATAAACTATCGTGAACTAACACAGAGTACCAAAGGGAAACTAAAACACGCTTTGATGTAAATCATATGAATGAAAATGCATTGAAGGTAAACATGAGTGACAAATATAACCAAAGATGCTCGATGGCGACAAGGAATTTGTTCGACTAGTTCGTCCTTCTGCACAAGGACTACGTCTGGTTTGGAGGGGTTGTGACTTAACACGAAAGGTAAACTCTCTTCACCCTATTCTCCTCAATAATCGATTCGTCAACCGATGCCGATTACTCGTGGTAGATACTTGAAGGCGATCTACGAACCTTTATAGACTTCTTCTTCGAGAACCACAATCACTCTTGGTCTCTGAAGAAATTGACACCTAACCGTCTAGAGAGTTTGTAGCTCTCAAGAGTAATAGGCAGAGCGTACTAAACTTAGATTCCAGTGATGCTGGACCAATATCTAATTCTTTGGCTCTAGGGTTTTTCTTGATGGATTTTAAACTCAAATCTCTCAAAGAGTGGGTTGCTCAACAATCTTCTTATAAATCAAATGGAGCAGCCACCGGACAAATCCAGCGTGGGGTGGCTATTTATAGCCGTAGCCTTCCCAGGTGAGAAATGACCATTTTTGGGCACCAGCTCCAGCCAATGGCCAACCGACACATTCACAACGGTCGGATTTTGGAGCAACGGTAACATTACTTGAGGAATACGTAATGGTAACTCCTAGGTCCGAGGCAAATCTATCGCAGCGAAGAAGATCACAGTCTCTTGCTGGCATGTATTTACTCAGAACACAAAGAGATTTCTCTCACAACTTTCATAGGATTTGGGTTAAGCATCAGAGAATCAAAGCTTTGAACACTACACTCCTCTTAATAGTATGGTGGTCCTATGACTCAATGAAAGAAGAAGAACAACGAAACAAATGCTACGTCTTCATTCTTCCTCGAACGTAGTCATATGCTTCGAACACACACCGAACCAATTGCTTAAACTTCAACAATTTTGGAGGGTCACTCTTGTTAGCTTTACCTTCAGTGATAACCTTCGTTGCACAACAGGGAGATTATCTTCGTCGTTTGCATCAAACTCCTCGATACTTCAGGGACTTACTACTCTGTGTGCACTAGCAAACAAATAAGTCCCATACTGTTTATGTCAATAAACTCCAAAACATAAGGGGCCTATCATTGCACCAACAATGTCCCCCCTTTTGGACAGTTGTTGACAAAACAGATAATCATCAAAGTGAAGATAGATAAGTGAAATGTGAATCAAACAAGAGTGAACTTGCGTTACTTGACTCGATGATGAAATGTACTCCCCCTAGATGTATGCATGGTTAGTTGATATACAATGACATTCCTTGCAATTCATTAAAGCAAAGGATTTTTCAATCATACGAGGTAATTATTCGCACTGATGATAATTAATCCAACGAGAATATAGTGCAATCATTCATGACTTCTGTCAGCAGTTCCACCTGCAAAACAAATGCTTCAAGATAATATAGTGCAGTAGGCAGGGTTAATAATGTTCCAACCCATATCAGAAGTTTTACATCAGAGCACATAAAGTGGCATAAATAGTCTCAAAAGATGTAGCAAATAAACACAGCGACCAAATCCAAAAGAGCAAATCTATCGAAACTCTCGATGTGATTCTCCCCCTTTTTGTCAACTAGTGTCAAAAAGGTGACAAAAAACATGAGTGCGAAAATAGGTGAATATGATTCACTCAGAGGCATCACCCGAAGAAGTTTCTGATTTGTAGGTGGCTGGAACATCTTCATCATCAGCAACAGCAGATCCTTCAAGACTGGCTTGGGGCAGAGAAGAGGAAGGCATATTGGGATCAACCTCTTGAGTCTTGCGAGACAGAATATTTCCTTCAGCAAGTTTCTCAATGGGTGAAGTGGCTTCTGATTCATCGAGCAATTTGCGCAGCAGAATTCAAAGTAAATTCCTTGTTGGTGTTGGGAACGTAGTAATTCAAAAAAAATCCTATGATCACGCAAGATCTATCTAGGAGATGCATATCAATGAGACAGGAGAGTGTGTCCACATACCCTCGTAGACCGAAAGCGGAAACATTTAGTAACGCGGTTGATGTAGTCGAACGTCTTCATGATCCAACCGATCCAAGTACCGAACATACGATACCTCCGTGTTCAACACACGTTCACCGACATCACTCGAGCTCTTGATCCAGTAGAGGGTCAAGGGAGAGTACCGTCAGCACGATGGCATGCCGACGGTGTTGATGATGTTACCAGCGCAGGGCTTCACATAAGCACTACGACGATATGACCGAGGTGTTAAACCGTGGAGGGGGGCACCGCACACGGCTTAGAGAATAACTGTTATGCTTTGGGGTGCCCCCCTTCCCCTATATATAAAGGAGGGAGAGAGGAGGCCGGCGGCCTAGGAGGGGCGCGCCTATAGGGGGAGTCCAACTAGGATTCCCAATCCTAGTTGCAGTCCCCTTCCTTTTCCAAGAGGGGAGAGAGGGAAAGAGTAGGAGAGGGAGAAAGAAAGAGGAGGGAGCCGCCCCCTCCTAGTCCAATTCAGACCATCCATGGGGGGCGGGGGGCATCCTGCGGCCTTCCTCTCCTTTCCACTAAAGCCCATTAAGGCCCACTACTTCCCCGGGGGGTTCCGGTAACCTCCCGGTACTCCGAAAAATGTCTGAATCACTCCGGAACCTTTCGGGTGTCCGAACATAACCTTCCAATATATCAATCTTTATGTCTCGACCATTTCGAGACTCGCCGTCACATCCTTGATCTCATACGTGACTCTGAACAAACTTTGGTTATCAAAAACACATAACCCATAATACAAATCGTCATCGAACGTTAAGCATGCGGACCCTACGGGTTCGAGAACTATGTAGACATGATCGAGACACATCTCTGATCAATAACCAATAGCGGAACCTGGATGCTCATATTGGCTCCTACATATTCTACGAAGATCTTTATCGGTCAAACTGCATAACAACATACATTGTTCCCTTTGTCTTCGGTATGTTACTTGCCCGAGATTCGATCATCGGTATCATCATACCTAGTTCAATCTCGTTACTAGCAAGTCTCTTTACTCGTTCCATAATACTTCATCCCGCAACTAACTCATTGGTCACATTGCTTGCAAGGTTTATAGTGATGAGCATTACCGAGAGGGCCGAGAGATACCTCTCCGATACACGGAGTGAAAAATCCTAATCTTGATCTATGCCAGCCGAACAAACACCTTCGGAGACACCTGTAGAGCATCTTTATAATCACCTAGTTACGTTGTGACGTTTGATAGCACACAAGGTGTTCCTCCGGTATTCGGGAGTTGCATAATCTCATAGTCTGAGGAACATGTATAAGTCATGAAGAAAGCAGTAGCAATGAAACTTTAATGATCATAATGCTAAGCTAACGGATGGGTCTTGTCCATCACATCATTCTCCTAATGATGTGATCCCGTTCATCAGATGAAAACACATGTCTATGGTTAGGAAACATAACCATCTTTGATTAACGAGCTAGTCAAATAGAGGCATACTAGGGACACTATGTATTGTCTATGTATTCACACATGTACTAAGTTTCCGGTTAATACAATTCTAGCATGAATATTAAACATTTATCATGATATAAGGAAATATAAATAACAACCTTATTATTTCCTCTAGAGCATATTTCCTTCAGTCTCCCACTTGCACTAGAGTCAATAATCTAGATTACAAAGTAATAATTCTAACACCCATGGAGTCTTGGTGCTGATCATGTTTTGCTTGTGGAAGAGGCTTAGTCAACGGGTGTGCAACATTCAGATCCGTATGTATTTTGCAAATCTCTATGTTTTCCTCCGCAACTTGATCCCGGATGGAATTGAAGCGTCTCTTGATGTGTTTGGTTCTCTTGTGAAATCTGGATTCCTTTACCAAGGCAATTGCACCAGTTTTGTCACAAAAGATTTTCATTGGACCTGATGCACTAGGTATAACACCTAGTTCGGATATGAACTCCTTCATCCAGACTCCTTCATTTGCTACTTCCGAAGCAGCTATGTACTCTGCTTCACACGTAGATCCTGCCACGACGCTCTGCTTGGAACTGCACCAACGAACAGCTACACCATTCAATATAAATACGTATCCGGATTGCGATTTAGAGTCATCCGGATCAGTGTCAAAGCTTGCATCGATGTAACCATTTACTACAAGCTCTTTGTCACCTCCATAAACGAGAAACATATCCTTAGTCCTTTTCAGGTATTTTAGGATGTTCTTGACCACTGTCCAGTGCTCCACTCCTGGATTACTTTGGTACCTCCCTGCTATACTTATAGCAAGGCACACATCAGGTCTGGTACATAGCATTGCATACATGATAGAACCTATGGCTGAAGCATACGGAGTGACTTTCATTTTCTCTCTATCTTCTGCAGTGGTCGGGCATTGAGTCTGACTCAACTTCACACCTTGTAACACTGCAAGAACCCTTTTTTGACTGATCCATTTTGAACTTCTTCAAAACTTTGTCAAGGTATGTGCTTTGTGAAAGTCCAATTAAGCTTCTTGATCTATCTCTATAGATCTTGATGCCCAATATGTAAGCAGCTTCACCGAGGTCTTTCATTGAAAAACTATTATTCAAGTATACTTTTATGATATCCAGAAATTCTATATCATTTCCAATCAACAATATGTCATCCACATATAATATTAGAAATGCTACAGAGCTCCCACTCACTTTCTTGTAAATACATGCTTCTCCAAAAGTCTGTATAAAACCATATGCTTTGATCACACTATCAAAGCATTTATTCCAACTCTGGGAAGCTTGCACCAGTCCATAAATGGATCGCTAGAGCTTGCACACTTTGTTAGCACCCTTTGGATCGACAAAACCTTCCGGTTGCATCATATACAACTCTTCTTCAAGAAATCCATTAAGGAAAGCAGTTTTGACATCCATCTGCCAAATTTCATAATCATAAAATGTGGCAATTGCTAACATGATTCAGACAGACTTAAGCATCGCTATGGGTGAGAAGGTCTCATCGTAGTCAACTCCTTGAACTTGTCGAAAACCTTTCGCAACAAGTCGAGCTTTGTAGACAGTAACATTACCGTCAGTGTCGGTCTTCTTCTTGAAGATCCATTTATTTTCTATGGCTTGCCGATCATTAGGCAAGTCCACAAAAGTCCACACTTTGTTCTCATACATGGATCCCATCTCAGATTTCATGGCCTCAAGCCATTTCACAAAATCTGGGCTCATCATCACTTCCTCATAGTTCGTAGGTTCATCATGGTCTAGTAACATGACTTCCAGAATAGGATTACCATACCACACTGGTGCGGACCGTACTCTAGAAGACCTACGAGGTTTGGTAGTAACTTGACCTGAAGTTTCATGATCATCATCATAAGCTTCCTCACTAATTGGTGTAGGAATCACGGGAACTGATTTCTGTGATGAACTACTTTCCAATTCGGGAGAAGGTACAATTACCTCATCAAGTTCTATTCCCCCCCCACACACTTCTTTCGAGAGAAACTCCTTCTCTAGAAAGGATCCATTCTTAGAAACACTACACAAAAAAATACACTTTCGTGATGATACGTGTTTGTAACAGTAGGTCACGTTTTCTGTCATGCATGTACATCCATGAAGATTTTATGACATAATCAAGATAGTCATACCTATGCTGTCGTAGAAGTGTTCCATAACATTACCAAAATTATCATCATGGAAGTGTCCACTTCCATGATGATAAATCGCGCGTCACAGAAGTGCTTTTGTCAAGGGTGACCGACACATGGCGTCCACCATAACGGAAGGCGTTAAGCTATCGGGTCCATTTTTGGATCCGATAACCCGTTAACAGCCCTGACCAATGGGGATTTTCCACATGTAAAATCATCATTGGCTGGAGGAAACACGTGTCGGCTCACCGTTGGGACAGATGTCATCCACTCATTGGACCGAAGGCGCCTATGATACGTCGACATGTGGCACGACCCAACAGAGGCTCATTCCTGTGAAAAGGCCGACCCGTTTGACTTGGTCAAAAGGTGTCAGGCCGGCCCACAGAAAGCCTGTTAACGGCCTATTTGCATATAGCACATTTACAGCCCACTAACCCAGGGCCCGTTACGGCCTATACGAATTAGGCCCAGTAGCGTCATCTGGGCTGTCCAATATGATTCCAGCCTATTTTAACTTCCGGCCCATGTATGGCCCATGACGTCTTTCGGCCCATATGAGGCCCTTCGTAACTCTTGGCCGATTAACGACCCCTGGTGAAACTGGTCCGTAATGAACAGTGTATCACTTTATACCCATTAACAACCCATTATTCCATTGGGCCGTTTCCAGCCCATGTTATCTTTCGGCCTTCTCAGGGCCCATTTATTCTTGGGCTCATTTCCAACATTCGGTTACTTATGGCCCGTTACTGTCATTTTCTGCTTGTGGGCCAAATTCAGCCCGTTACTGCAGTTGGCCCATTTGTGGCCCGTTAAAACGTTGGGCCGTTTTCATAGTGTCATCAAATATGGCCTATTAATGACGGCCCGTTATAGTCGGCCAATGAACGGACAATTCCAACTCTAGCCTGTTTAAGGCCACAATGCGGTCTGTTATTGGCCCATGTCTGGCCAATCAATCATAAGGCCCATTGATGATACGACCCATAGAAGGCCCATTGTGTCTACGGCCCGTAGAAAGACCATTGTTTCTATGGCCAGTAGAAGGCCCATTGTTTCTACGGCTGGTAGGAGGCCCAGTGTCACTACAGTAAATATGTAGCCCATGGTTATTGTGGCCTAGTTTTAAAAAATAGGTTACTGCGGCCACTAGCAAACCGCGGAAAAAGAACTGCACTGACTATAAGCAAACAAATAAACAAGACAACAAGGAAATAAATAAGCAAGCAATTTATGCTAGGCTATCATGGCTATTACACATATTACATCCACTGGGCATCAAAGTTCGCCACTAGTGCAAATATAGGGAACAAAACAGCATATAAACGCCATAGCAAAACAAGTCCAGAACTGAAACCACTTCAGAAGAGCTCAAGAAACAATATCCTGGGTACCCATAATGCTGGCAAGATGCTTAGCAAGCTTATTAACTTTCTCCTGTTTGGCGCTTAAATCCTCCAGTGCTTGCTGTTGCACAAGAAAGTATGCATCTGAACTCTGGAGGGGCTTCCTCAGTCCTTCGGCTTCTTGCCGTAGCACAACTGACTGATGCCTTTCAGCTTGTAGCTGAGACTGAAGAAGCCGAAGTGATTTAGGCGGCGAGTTTGAAGAGCTTGTGCCAGCTGTACTGGCCAGTAACTCGAACACTACATCAACGTAGGACTGTGGGGTTTTCTCACTGTCTACAAGATCGTTTTTATTACCTTTCTTGGAGACCAACAGGGTTGTCTCACTATCTTGAACCTTATCTGCATTAATTTCTCTACCATTGCATAGTAGGGTGCTCTTCTCCAATATTTTGTTTGCATACTACAAGAGAAACAAGCAGACACATCACAGGTTTAGCATGTAGTATACGAAACTCATTTTGGTAAACCGGTTCAGTAGTAAGGTGGACAGGATAACAACATGAAACATATATGTATGTACTATGGTCACTGTATTGTCCATATCATTCTAGTTTATGTTGCCTAATCAAGATAGAGACACAGTTCAACTCATATATTTTTAAGACACAACAACATAGACAGAATATAAGTGTGAGAAACTACACAACATTGGCAACACTTGTAATGTGCATAACATGAGAACATAACTGTTTATGCAACTTAAACTGGAATCAACATAGAGCAAGAAGTTAGAACAGCAATCCAGTTAAAGAAATAGGTATAAAACATACCTGTTGCACCATTGGAGTTTCAATTGGATCCTTCAAATTCGAAAGTAGTTGGTATGAGTAAATACAGTGACAGGAAAGGAGTATGGACCATAGCTACAGAATCTGACCTGAGAACAATTGCTCTTCTGCTTTAAATGTGGAGTTTGGGTTAGCTGTGGTGGTCTTCGTGCTTTGGGCACTGCAGTTGCTTTACAAACTGCTCGTGTGGGGGTACTCTGTGGTGGACATGGTGCTTTGTCAACTAGAAGGGGGTTACTATCCGTTGGGGTTGTGGTTAGATGGGTTGTAGCTGGTTCTCTGCCCAATGGTGTAAGTGTGCAATCTGGAAGAGTCTCGATTATGTGTGGTGGGGCTAGTTTGTGGGCCAGTAGAACCATGGGTCTATCTGCATCAACGGGTAGCATTGTCTTTTGTGAAGAACGGGTTTTGCTCCCTTAGATACTGCCATCACCCCCTCCAATTCAAATGGCTGATAAACAAGAAAATAAATTGAATGCACAGACAATGTATGATAGACAGATGTGGTAATTCACATATATGTTGTCTAACCAAACATGACAGCATGACACAATTTCACATATATGATGCCTAACTAAACAGGATAGCATGACACAGTTTCAGATATATGATGGATAACATAACAAGATATAATGGCATAATTCAACATATGATGAGAATCTAAATAGGATGACATGACAAAACTATATGATGTCTTTCTAAAATAGTTTGGGATGAAATAATTCACATACATATTGTCTAAGTATATAGGATGGCATGATATAAGTATACAGGATGACATGATATAATTGACATAATTGATTCATATACTAAGCAGCTGGCACTCGCATGTAAGATCTCTAAACTAAGAAGATGGAATTCAATATTGTGCATATGATGTCTAAACTAAGCAATGCAAGACACCATATGCATGACATGAGAAATATAAACATTGCAACTTAGAGCATAGACCTCAGGTGGGATATGGGACGGGTCATCTGTCTCTGAATCCTCCTCTGAGGAGCTCCGTGTAACCATCGAGATATATGCTTCAACAGGTACCATTGCCTGCTCTGAAGACCTTGTTTTCACTCTAGATTTTTCCATAACCGGCTCAAATGGCTGATACACATGAAGAGTAGTTCAATATACACAGATTGTCGACAAATGGAATACGTAATGAAAAAAAAGATGGCATGAGATAATTCACATATATGATGCCTGGCTACATGGCGGTGCATAATTCACATATATGATAAATGGCTGAAAAATATGGCATTGCATAATTCACATATCTGATATAGAAAGCAAACAGGAGGCATTCACACAAAGCATGTATAATATAAGAAGATGGCATGGCAATGCGAGACACCATATGCATGATATGAGCAATATAACCCTGCCAAGTTAGAGCATGCACCTCGGGGGGGGGGGGATATGACTGGTCATCTGTCTCTGAATCCTCCTCTGAGGAGCTATCTGTAACCAGCAAGAAATCTGCATCGACAGCTAGCACTGACTGCTTAGATGACCTTGTTTTCACTCCACATTTTCCCATGACTGACTGATGACCCACAAGTATAGGGGATCTATCATAGTCCTTTCGATAAGTAAGAGTGTCGAACCCAACGAGGAGCAGAAGGAAATGACAAGCGGTTTTCAGTAAGGTATTCTCTGCAAGCACTGAAATTGTAGGTAACAGATAGTTTTGTGATAAGATAATTTATAACAGGTAACAAGCAATGAAAGTAAATAAAGTGCAACAAGGTGGCCCAATCCTTTATGTAGCAAAGGACAAGCCTGGACAATTTCTTATAATGAGAAAAGCGCTCCCGAGGACACATGAGAATTATCGTCAAGCTAGTTTTCATCACGCTCATATGATTCACGTTCGTTACTTTGATAATTTGATATGTGGGTGGACCGGTGCTTGGGTGCCGTCCTTCCTTGGACAAGCATCCCACTTATGATTAACCCCTATTGCAAGCATCCGCAACTACACAAGAAGTATTAAGGTAAACCTAACCATAGCATGAGACATATAGATCCAAATCAACCCCTTACGAAGCAACGCATTGATAACCCACAAGTATAGGGGATCGCAACAGTTTTCGAGGGTAGAATATTCAACCCAAATTTATTGATTCGACACAAGGGGATCCAAAGAATATTCTTAAGTATTAGCAGTTGAGTTGTCAATTCAACCACACCTGGATAACTTAGTATCTGCAGCAAAGTATTGATAACCCACAAGTGTAGGGGATAATTGTAGCCTCTTTCAAGCATTTTAATAGCATGTTGGCACGCAAGGGAGAAGATAAAGTAATATGGGCTCTAAGTTAAATAAACAATCATGCATAGGAGAGCCACTAAATATTTTCATTATAATCTTCTCCTCTCGACCCCCAAAGGAAAGAAAAGAAATAAAACTATTTACACGGGAAAGCTCCCAACAAGCAAAAGAAGAACGAGAAATCTTTTTGGGTTTTCTTTTTAATTACTGCTACAAGCATGGAAATTAAACTAACTAATAATTTTTTGGTTTTCTTAAGGTTTATCAAACACACAAGAAGAAAGCTAGAAAAAGAAATTAAACTAGCATGGATAATACAATGAAAGAGTATGAGCACCAACAACTAGAATAGTGTGTGAACATGAATGTAAAGTCGGTGAGAGATACGTACTCCCCCAAGCTTAGGCTTTTGGCCTAAGTTGGTCTATGCCCAAGGATCGCGGCTACTCTCCCAGTGTACTGAGAGTGTCATCTGGATACCACTGGCTGGCGATTTCCTCCGGATCCCACTGGTAACAGGATGGACGATAAGGGTCCAATGGATGTTCCGGCTTAGGCTCTGGAGCGGATGTCTGGCCTCGATGCACGTACACAACCTTCGAAAAGACAAGAACAAAGAAGGCGCAGGCAGGGTAATAATCTTATTGTGTTTCTTATTAAATCTCAGGTTATACATAAGCATCTTATCATCGTTGTCAACAATAAACTCATGTGCTACCATGCTCCTGTAATCTAAAAAGGTAAGAGGCAGCAGTGTCTCCTCTTTCTCATCATGCCTAATAGGTATCTTGAAATGTTCAGCAAGGCGTGCAACATAGATACCTCCAAAGATGGGGCCCTTTGTACGGTTCAGGCTTAGCCGTTTAGCAATAACGGCACCCATACTAAAAGTGTTATCACCGAATAAGGCATGGAGTAGAATAATGATATCAGGAACAGTGAAGTTTCCACTATTTCCACGACCAATTAAGCATCGACTAGCAAATATGGCAAAGTAGTGTAAAACAGGAAAAATGTATGCTAGTGATTCTCGCATCGGAACCCTTCCTCGATTCCCCTACAGTAATAGTGTCAATAAAACCTTCCTCATCTTTACGATGTGGTTCATCTAGGCTACCATCAAAGGGTATTCTACACCGCGCAAAAATTACGTAATGACATTTCCTCAGCCTCATCATATAAATGAAAGGCTACTGAAGGAGGTGAATTCTTAGGGTAATAGTAAACGTTTTGCATGAAAGTATTGGTAAGTAAGAGATACTGTTCGATTCGGTCGTGGAGGAAGTCGGTGAGGCCCGCATTTTCGGCCAAATAATAAAAGTCTTCATAAATCCCGACTGCTCTCAAGAAATTATCACATGGCCACTCACAAGGCCGTACTTCCGCTATGCGAGGAAGATTATACTTGGCCTTTTCTTTCTTCTTAGCTTGCTTATCCTTGGAGCTTTGGCTAGAAGAGCCCCTCAATAATCTCCTCATCATTTATTGAAATTGTTTGAAATTTTTAGTAACTTCAAAATAAAAGTGAATCAAACTAAACAAGATTGATAGCAACTACTCCCACAAGTGCCTAGAGCCTATATCATGCATTAGAATTACTTGGGACCTCACAAATTTGACATGCATGCTCAAGAACAGGGTCACCAAGGCAGCAAAAATTTGCAATGAATAAAGCACTAGAACAAAAACTAATGGACCAATGGAGGAGTCACATACCAAGCAACAATCTCCCAAAGCAGTTTTGTGAATGGAGCTTTGAGCAAGGAGATCGAAAATCGCAGCAAAATGAGCTAGAACTCGTGCTTGAGCTGGATGGGGATTTTTTTGTGAGGAAGATGGAGTGTGTGGGTGCAGGAATAAGTGGAGGGGGCCACCGTGGGCCCACGAGATAGGGGGCGCGCCCATGGGGAGTGGGCGCACCTTGGACCCTCGTGGCCAGGTGCTTGCCCCCCTGTTGTGTTCTCAGTGCCTAAAATCCTCAAATATTCCATAAAAAATCATACTAAATTTGCAGGGCATTTGGAGCACTTTTATTTTCAGGATATTTTTTATTGCATGGATAATTCAGAAAACAGACAGATAATACTATTTTTGCTTTATTTTTTCTAAATAACAGAAAGTAAAAAGAGGGTACAGAAGGTTGTGCCTTCTAGTTTCATCCATCTCATGATTATCAAAAGGAATCCACTAACAAGATTGATCAAGTCTCTTGTTAACAAACTCATTCTGAATAACATGGAACCGGAGAAATTTTGAATAACACTAGGTTACCTCAACGGGGATATGAACATCCCCAACAATAAGAATATATCATACTTTTTCTTGACAGTAGGAAGAGAAAATTCAAAACCTCCAATAATGATAGTTGGAATTTTTCCAATAGAATTGATACTATGAACTTGAGGTTGTTTCCTTGGAAAGTGTACCGTATGCTCATTACCATTAACATGAAAAGTGACATTGCCTTTGTTGCAATCAATAACAGCCCTTGCAATATTCAAAAAGGGTCTACCAAGGATAATTGACATACTATCATCCTCGGGAATATCAAGAATAACAAAGTCCGTTAAGATAGTGACATTTGCAACCACAACAGGCACATCCTCACAAATACCGACAGGTATCGCAGTTGATTTATCAGCCATTTGCAAAGATATTTCAGTAGGTGTCAACTTATTCAATTCAAGTCTACGATATAAAGAGAGAGGCATAACACTAACACCGGCTCCAAGATCACATAAAGCAGTTTTAACATAATTTCTTTTAATGGAGCATGGTATAGTTGGTACTCCGGAGTCTCCAAGTTTCTTAGGTATTCCACCTTTAAAAGTATAATTAGCAAGCATGGTGGAAATTTCAGCTTCCGGTATCTTTCTTTTATTTGTAATGATACCCTTCATGTATTTAGCATAAGGATTCACTTTAAGCATATCAGTTAAGCGCATACGTAAGAAGATAGGTCTAATCATTTCAGCAAAGCACTCAAAATCCTCATCATCCTTTGTCTTGGATGGTTTAGGAGGAAAAGGCATGGGTTTCTGAACCCATGGTTCTCTTTCTTTACCGTGCTTCCTAGCAACAAAGTCTCTTTTATCATAACGTTGATTCTTTGATTATGGGTTATCAAGATCAACAACAGGTTCAATATCTACATCATTATTATTGCTAGGTTGAGAATCAACATGGACATTATTGTTAACGTTATCACTAGGTTCATGTTCATCACCTGATTGTGTTTCAACATCAGAAATAGAAATATCATTGGGATTCTCATGTGTGTCTACAACAGGTTCACTAGAAGCATGCAAAGTCCTATAATTTTTATTTTTCTTCTTTTTAGAAGGACTAGGTGCATCTACATTATTTCTCTAAGAATCTTGCTTAATTCTCTTAGGGTGGCCTTCAGGATACAAAGGTTCCTGAGTCATTCTACCAGTTCTAGTAGCCACTCTAACTGCAAAGTCATGTTTATTATTTAATTCATCAAGCAAATCACTTTGAGCTTTAAGTACTTGCTCAGCTTGAGTAGTAACCATAGAAGCATATTTGCTAATGAGTTTAAGTTCACCTTTAACTCTAGCCATATAATCACTCAAACATCCTATCATGAAAGCATTACTCTTTAACTCTCTACCAACATAAGCATTAAAACTTTCTTATCTAGCCATAAAGTCATCAAATTCATCTAAGCATTGGCTATGAAATTTAGTATATGGGATTTCAAATTTATCATATCTATAGAGAGAATTTACCTTTACTACCTGTGTTGGTATCAAGACAATGTGTTTTTTCAACAGGCTGTATATTAAGACCATGTATTTCTTCAATAGGAGGTAAATTCTTAACATCTTCAGCTTTAATACCTTTTTCTTTCATTGATTTATTTGCCTCTTGCATATCTTCAGGACTGAGAAGTAGAACACCCCTCTTCTTCGGAGTTGGTTTAGGAATAGGCTTAGGAGTTGGCTCAATTGGCTCAGGAATTGGCTCAGGAAGAGTCCAATTATTTTCATTAGTCAACATATTATTCAATAACAATTTAGCTTGCTCGATTGTTCTTTCCCTGAAAACATAACCAACACAACTATCCAAGTGGTCCTTGGAAGCATCGGTTAGTCCATTATAAAAGATATCAAGTATTTCATTTTCCTTAAGAGGATGATCAGGCAAAGCATTAAGTAGTCGGAGAAGCCTCCCCCAAGCTTGTGGGAGACTCTCTTCTTCGATTTGCACAAAATTATATATTTCCCACAAGGCAGCTTGTTTCTTATGAGCAGGGAAATATTTAGCAGAGAAGTAATAAATCATATCCTGGGGACTACGCACACAACCAAGATCAAGAGAATTAAACCAAGTTTTAGCATCACCCTTTAATGAGAACGGAAATATCTTAAGGATATAATAATAGCGAGACTTCTCATCATTAGTAAATAGGGTGGCTATATCATTTAACTTGGTAAGATGTGCCACAACAGTTTCAGATTCATAACCATAAAAAGGACCAGATTCAACCAAAGTAATTATCTCAGGATCAACAGAGAATTCATAATCCTTATCAGTAACAAAGATAGGTGAAGTAGCAAAAGCAGGGTCATATTTCATTCTAGCATTCAAAGTTTTCTGTTTAAGTTTAGCTAGTAATTTCTTAAGATCAGATCTATCATTGCAAGCAAAAAGATCTCTAGCAGTTTCTTCATCCATAACATAACCCTCAGGAACAACAGGCAATTCATACTTAGGGGGAGAACCTTCATCATCACTATCATCAATAATTTCATCTTCTATAATTTCATTCTCTCTAACCCTAGAAGGTTGTTCATCAAGAAATTCACCTAATGGCAAAGTAGTATCAAGCATAGAAGTAGTTTCATCATAAGTATCATGCATAGCAGAAGTGGCATCATCAATAAAATGCGACACATCGGAATTAATAGCAGTAGCAGGTTTAGGTGTCACAAGCTTACTCAAAACAGAAGGAGAATCTAGTGCAGAGCTAGATGGCAGTTCCTTACCTCCTCTCGTAGTTGAGGGAAAAATCTTAGTTCTTTCATCTTCCAAGTTCCTCATAATGATCAGCAGATATAAATCCCAAGTGACTCAAAGAATAGGGCTATGCTCCCTGGCAACGGCGCCAGAAAATAGTCTTGATAACCCACAAGTATAGGGGATCGCAACAGTTTTCGAGGGTAGAGTATTCAACCCAAATTTATTGATTCGACACAAGGGGAGCCAAAGAATATTCTCAAGTATTAGCAGTTGAGTTGTCAATTCAACCACACCTGGATAACTTAGTATCTGCAGCAAAGTATTTAGTAGCGAAGTAGTATGGAAGTAACAGTAACAATGATAAAAGTAACGATAGCAGTTTAGTAGTAATTGTAACAGTAGCAACGGTAAAGTAAATAAGCAAAGCACAATATGTGAAAAGCTCATAGGCATTGGATCAGTGATGGATAATTATGTCGGATGCGGTTCATCATGTAACAATTATAACATAGGGTGACACAGAACTAGCTCCAGTTCATTAATGTAATGTAGGCATGTATTCCAAATAGAGTCATACGTGCTTTTGGAAAAGAGCTGCATGACATCTTTTGTCCTACCCTCCCGTGGCAACGGGGTCCTAGTGGAAACTGAGGGATATTAAGGCCTCCTTTTAATAGAGTACCGAACCAAAGCATTAACACATAGTGAATACATGAACTCCTCAAACTTTGGTCATCACCGAGAAGTATCCCGATTATTGTCACTTCGGGGTTGTCGGATCATAACACATAATAGGTGACTATAGACTTGCAAGATAGGATCAAGAACTCACATATATTCATGAAAACATAATAGGTTCAGATCTGAAATCATGGCACTCGGGCCCTAGTGACAAGTATTAAGCATAGCAAAGTCATAGCAACATCAATCTCAGAACATAGTGGACACTAGGGATGAAACCCTAACAAAACTAACTTGATTACATGGTAAATCTCATCCAACCCATCACTGTCCAGCAAGCCTAGGATGGAATTACTCATGCACGGCGGTGAGCATCATGAAATTGGTGATGGAGGATGGTTGATGATGACGACGGCAACGAATCCCCCTCTTCGGAGCCCCGAACAGAGTCTAGATCAGCCCTCCCGAGAGAGATTAGGGCTTGGCGACGGCTCCGTATCGTAAAACGCGATGAAACTTTCTCTCTGATTTTTTTCTCCGCGAAACGGAATATATAGAGTTGGAGTTGAGGTCGGTGGAGCAGCAGGGGGCCCACAAGACAGGGGCGCGCCCAGGGGGAGGGGGCGCGCCCCCACCCTCGTGGACAGGGTGTGGCCCCCTTGGCCTTGATTCTTTCGCCAGTATTTTTTATATTTTCCAAAAGTTATCTCTGTGGATTTTCAGGTCATTCCGAGAACTTTTGTTTTCTACAAAATAAACAACACCATGGCAGTTCTGCTGAAAACATCGTCAGTCCGGGTTAGTTTCATTCAAATCATGCAAGTTAGAGTCCAAAACAAGGGCAAATGTGTTTGGAAAAGTAGATACGTTGGAGACGTATCACGCATAAACTAGGGTTTAAGCTTCTGTCACTCTAGCAACCCATCATCTACTTATTACTTCCCAATGCCTTCCTCTAGGCCCAAATAATGGTGAAGTGTCATGTAGTCGATGTTCACATAACACCACTAGAGGAGAGACAACATACATCTCATCAAAATATCAAACGAATACCAAATTCATATGACTACTAGTAGCAAGACTTCACCCAGGTCCTCAGGAACAAACGTAACTACTCACGAAGCATATTCATGTTCATGATCAGAGGAGTATTAATATGCATTAAGGATCTGAAAAAATGATCTTCCACCAAATAAACCAATTAGCATCAACTACAAGGAGTAATCCACACTACTAGCAACCCACAGGTACCAATCTCAGGTTTTGGTACAAAGATTGGATACAAGAGATGAACTAGGGTTTGAGAGGAGATGGTTCTGGTGAAGATGTTGATGGAGATTGACCCCCTCCCTATGAGAGGATCGTTGATGATGATGATGGTGATGATTTCCCCCTCCCGGAGGGAAGTTTCCCCGGCAGAACAGCTCCACCGGAGCCCTAGATTGGTTCCGCCAAGGTTCCGCCTCGTGGCGGCGGAGTTTCGTCCCGTAAGCTTGCTTATGATTTTTTCCAGGGTAAAAGCCTTCATATAGCAGAAGATGGGCACCGAAGGGCCACCAGGGGGCCCACGAGGCAGGGGGGCACGCCAAGTAGGGGTGGGCGCGCCCCCACCCTCGCGGACAGGGTGTGGGCCCCCTCTGGTACTTCTTTCGCTCAATAATTTTCATTAATTCCAAAAATGACTTTCGTGGAGTTTCAGGACTTTTGGAGCTACGCAGAATAGGTTTCCAATATTTGCTCCTTTTCTAGCCTAGAATCCTAGCTACCGGCATTCTCCCTTTTCATGATAAACCTTGTAAAATAAGAGAGAATAGCCATAAGTATTGTGACATAACGTGTAATAACAGCCCATAATGCAACAAATATCGATATAAAAGCATGATGCAAAAATGGACGTATCAACTCCCCCAAGCTTAGACCTCGCTTGTCCTCAAGCGGAAGCCGATATTGAAAAATATGTCCATATTTTTAGAGATAGAGGTGTCGATAAAAATAAAATACGGACATGAGGGCATCATGATCATTCTTTATAACAGCAACATATATATATTTTGTCATATGATTTCTTATGCTCAAGTAACAATCTATTCACAATGTCAAATATGGTTCAGAAACTTCATTGAGAACTAACATACTATAATCTCAGTCATTGAAGCAATTGCAATTTATCATAACATCGGAAAGAGTCAAGAATAGAGCTTTTCAGCAAGTCCACATACTCAACTATCATATAGTATTTTACAATTTCTAACACTCACGCAATACTTATGGTTATGGAGTTTTAATCGGACAGAGAGAAAGATAGGGGCTTATAGTGTTTCCTCCCAATGTCTTACCTCAAGGGTAATGTCAACAATAATAGTTCATGCTAACTTACATCCAATTGGATATATATATCAGGATCTTTCCAACACGAGGTGCTTGCCAAAGGATAAAATGAAAAAGGGAAAGGTGAAGATCACCTTGACTCTTGCATAATGTAAAGACATAAAGTAAAAGATAGGCCCTTCGCAGAGGGAAGCAGAGGTTGTCATGTGCTTTTAGGGTTAGATGCACAAAATCATAATGCAAAAGAACGTCACTTTATATTGCCACTTATGATATGAACCTTTATTATGCAGTCTGTCGCTTTTATTACTTCCATATCACACGATCGTATAAAGCTTATTTTCTCCGCACTAATAAGCAATACATATTTAGAAAGCATTTTTTATTGCTTGCAACATGACAAGTTACTTGAAGGATCTTACTCAATCCATAGGTAGGTATGGTGGACTCTCATGGCAAAACTGGGTTTAAGGATATTTGGAAGCACAAGTAGTATCTCTACTTGGTGCAAGGAGTTTGGATAGCATGAGGGAGAAAGGCAAGCTCAACATGTTTGAATGATCCATGACAATATACTTTAACTGAGATGTGAGAAAACATAACCCATTACGTTGTCTTCCTTGTCCAACATCAACTCTTTAGCATGTCATACTTTAATGAGTGCTCACAATCATAAAAGGTGTCCAAGATAGTATATTTATATGTGAGAACCTCTCTTTCTTTATTACTTCCTATTAATTGCAACGATGACCAAAACTATGTTTGTCAACTCTCAACAACTTTTAAGTATCATACTCTTTATGTGAGAAGTCATTACTATCCATAAGATCAATATGAACTCTTTTATTTCTTTTATTCTTATATTTTCTCAAGATCATAGCAAGATAGCAAGGCCCTTGACTCAACACTAATCTTTATTATAGATAACTCACGGACTCGATTACAAAGGGGGATCACAAAGCAAAACTCAAAACTAAATCATACCAAAACCTTATTCTACTAGATCAAGATATTACCAAAAAGATCAAACTAAGTAAAACAGTAAAGATAGGAGTGTGATGGTGATACAATACTGGGGCACCTCCCCCAAGCTTGGCAATTGCCAAGGGGAGTGCCCATACCCATGTGATTATGTCCTCGGAGGTGATGAAGGTGGTGATGATGATGGATAATCGCACATCGAGCGTAAAAGCTCCTCCAACTTGCGGATAATGCCCTTGAGTGCGATGATATGATCCTTCAACAAAATATTTTCCTATGTGAGATACTTGTTTTGTATGCGAGCTAACTCAATCATCTTGAAAGCTTCAATCTCAGTTGGGGTAAATAGGTTAGGTAGAGGTTGAGGGTTGTTTTCTTCTTCCGCTGCCAGAGCTTGATGCTCCATGGCCTTCTTGATCCCTTCATCCTTGTTGATGTCCTTCGGTTCTTCTCTTTTCAGCTCTATCTTCAATAGCCAAGCATCCTTGTCTTCACTGTTGGAGGAGGGTGACGTCATGATGCTCTAGATCTGTCAGAAAAACAACTCGAAACAAAGACAGAGGATTTTTGCGTGATACGGTGGTCAAAACCTTCGGGAGACTATATAATGAATTTTTACCGACCGAAAGAAGTATCGTGCAAGAAAACAGAGTCCGGATAGCACACGAGGTGCCCACGAGGCGGGGGGGGGGGGGGGGGGGCGCCCAGTAAGGGTGGGCGTGCCCTCCACCCTCTTGGAGGCCTCGTGTCCCTCCTGGACTACTTCTTATTTTCCTAAATTCTTAAATATTCCAAAACAAAGAAAAATAGCTATTAGAATTGTTTTGGAGTCGGTTTACTTACCGTACCACATACCTATTCCTTTTCGGAGTCCGAAACGTTCTGGAAAGTGTCTCTTATATATTCCTCCGGGGTTACGGTTTCAACAATATTAGTTTCAACATTTATCGGATTACCTGAGATATAATGTTTGATTCTTTGACCGTTCACCACCCTCAGACTTGTACCTTCGAAGTTGTTGATTTATGGCACCAGAACGGTAGACCTCCTCGATAATGTAAGGACCTTCCCATTTAGAGAGAAGTTTTCCTGCAAAAAACCTTAAATGAGAGTTGAAAAGCAACACATAATCACCTAAGTTAAACTCACTCTTTTGTATCCTTTTGTCATGCCATCTTTTAACTTTTTCTTTAAACAACTTGGCATTCTCATAGGCCTGTGTTCTCCATTCATCAAGTGAGATAATGTCAAATAACCTCTTCTCGCCGGCAAGTTTGAAATCATAGTTGAGCTTTTTAATAGCCCAATATGCCTTATGTTCAAGTTTGAGAGGTAAGTGACATGCTTTCCCATAAACCATTTTATATGGAGACAATATGCAGTTCTATAGGCCCATAATGCATCATCAAGTTGTTAACGATGTAACTTCTTTAAGCACCTTAATAGAGGTGTTATGATCAACACTACTAGTTGGAATAGCTTCTACCCACTTAGTAACGTAATCAACAACAACTAAAATATGTGTATATCCATTAGAGGCAGGAAAATGTCCCATATAATCAAAGCGCCAAACATCAAATGGTTCAATAACAAGAGAATATTTCATAGGCATTTCTTGACGTCTACTAATATTACCGATTCTCTTCCATTCATCACAAGACAAGACAAACTTACGGGCATCTTTGAAGAGAGTAGGCCAATAAAAACAGGATTGCAATACCCTATGTGCAGTTCTATCTCCAGCGTGGTGCCCTCCATATGGTTCGGAGTGACACTTACGTAGGATCTGTTCATGTTCATGCTCAGGTACACAACGTCTAATAACACCATCTACTCCTTCTTTATACAGGTGTGGGTCATCCCAGAAGTAATGTCTTAAATCATAAAAGAACTTTTTCTTTTGCTGGTATGTGAAACTAGGTGGTATAAATTTAGCAACGATGTAATTAGCATAATCAACATACCATGGAGCAGTACGAGAAGCATTTATGACAGTTAATTGTTCATCAGGAAAGCTATCATCAATAAGTAGTGGGTCATCAAGAACATTCTCTAACCTAGACAAGTTGTCTGCAACGGGGTTCTCAGCTCCCTTTCTATCAATAATATGCAAATCAAATTCTTGTAGCAAGAGAACCCATCTAATAAGTCTAGGCTTAGCATCTTTCTTTTCCATAAGATATTTAATAGCAGCACGATCAGTGTGAATAGTTACTTTAGAATCAACAATATAAGATCTGAACTTATCACATGCAAATACAACTGCTAAGAATTCTTTTTCAGTAGTAGCATAATTTCTCTGGGCAGTGTTAAGAGTTTTACTAGCATATTGAATAACATTTAATTTTTTATCAACTCTTTGCCCTAGAACAACACCTACAACATAATCACTAGCATCACACATAATTTCAAAGGGTAAATTCCAATCAGGTGGCTGAACAATAGGTGCAGTGACCAAAGCTTTCTTAAATATTTCAAATGCTTCTACACAATCATCATCAAAGACACAAGGAATATCTTTTTGCAATAGATTAGTCAGAGGCCTAGAGATTTTAGAGAAGTCCTTAATGAACCTCCTATAAAAACTGGCATGACCAAGGAAACTTCTTATACCTTTAATGTCCTTGGGGCACGGCATCTTTTCAATAGCATCAACTTTAGATTTATCAACTTCAATACCTCTTTCAGAAATTTTATGCCCCAAGACAATGCCTTCATTAACCATAAAGTGGCACTTTTCCCAATTCAAGACGAGACTAGTGTCTTCACATCTCTGTAAAACTCGATCAAGGTTGCTCAAGCAATTATCAAAAGAGGATCCATAAATGGAGAAATCATCCATGAATACCTCACAAATCTTTTCACAAAAGTCATAGAATATAGCCATCATACATCTTTGAAAGGTAGAAGGTGCATTACATAAACCAAAAGGCATACGTCTATAAGCAAAAGTACCGAAAGGGCAAGTAAAAGTAGTCTTTGCTTGATCATCCGCTGACACAGGTATTTGAGAGAAACCAGAATAACCATCTAAAAAGCAGAAATTTGTGTGTTTGGATAGTCTCTCTAGCATTTGATCAATAAAAGGTAAAGGGTAATGATCTTTCTTAGTAGCTTTATTTAATTTACGGAAATCAGTTACCATCCTATAACCTGTAATAATTCTTTGCGGGATCAATTCATCTTTATCATTAGGAACAACAGTAATACCTCCCTTCTTAGGGACACAATGGACAGGACTTACCCACTCACTATCAGCAAGGGGATAAATTATACCTGCCTCAAGGAGCTTTAGTATCTCCTTTCTTACCACTTCTTTCATCTTAGGATTTAACCGTCATTGATGATCTCTAACTGGTTTGGCGTCTTTGTCCAATTTAATTTTGTGTTGGCATAGAGTGGGACTAATGCCCTTAAGATCATCAAGAGTATATCCAATAGCAGAACAGTGCTTCTTCACAGTTTTCAATAATCTTTCCTCTTCCTGCTCTGAAAGGTTAGCACTAATAATAACAGGATATATCTTCTTTGCATCAAGATAAGCATATTTAAGATTATCAGGTAATGCTTTAAGCCCAAACACGGGATCACCCTTGGGTGGAGGGGGATCCCCTAGGATTTCAGTAGGCAAGTTGTGTTTCAAAATAGGACCCTGTTGAAAGAATACTTCATCTATCTCCCTTCTTTCATTCATAAACATATCATTTTCATGGTCTTGCAAATATTTTTCTAAAGGATTCAGTAGGAGGCACGACAATAGAAGCAAGACCAATAATTTCATCTTTACTAGGCAATTCTTTATCATGGGGTTGTCTACGAAATTTGGCAAAGTTAAACTCATGTTTCATATCCCCCAAGCCAATTGTAACAACATCCTTTTTGCAATAAATCCTAGCATTGACAGTATTCGAGAAGGGTCTGCCAAATATAATGGGACAAAAGCTATCTTGTGGGGAACCAAGAACAAGAAAATCAACAGGATATTTAACTTTCCCACACAAGACTTCAACATCTCTAACAATCCTAATCGGTGAAATAGTATCTCTATTTGCAAGTTTAATAGTAACATCAATACCTTCTAACTCAACAGGTGCAATATCATGCATAATTTCTTCATATAAGGAAATATGTATTGCACTGGCACTAGCACCCATATCACATAAGCCATGATAACAATGATCTCCTATTTTAACAGAAATAACAGGCATGCCTACAACAGGTCTATGTATCTTAGCATCGGGTTTAGCAATATTAGCAGCTTCCACACAGAAATAAATAACATGCCCATCAATATTATCAGCCAAGAGATCTTTAACCATAGCAATACTAGGTTCAACTTTAATTTTCTCAGGAGGTGTATATGTTCTAGTATTACTTTTACGAACAACAGTTGAAGCTTTAGCAAGATCCTTTATCCTAACAGGGAAAGGTGGTTTCTCAACATAAGTAGTAGGAACAATAGGATCATTATAAGTGATAGTCTTTTCTTCAACTGTAACAGGTGCAACTACTTTTACTTCAATGGGAGGATTATATTTAAACCACTTCTCCTTAGGGAGATCAACGTGAGTAGCAAAAGATTCACAAAAAGAAGCTACTATATCAGAGTCAAGTCCATATTTAGTGCTAAATCCACGAAAAGCATCGGTATCCTTAAAAGACTTAACACAATCAAACTTAGGTGTCATACCTGACTCCTTACCATTGTCGGAATCCCAACCTTCAGAGTTGCATTTAATTCTTTCCAATAAGTCCCACTTGAATTCAATAGTCTTCAGCATATAAGAACTAGCACAGGAAGTATCGAGCATGGTGCGATCATTGAGAGAAAGACGAGCATAAATTTTTTGAATAATCATTTCTATTGAGAGCTCATGATTGGGGCATGCATATAACATTGACTTAAGCCTCCCCCAAGCTTGAGCGATGCTTTCTCCTTCGTGAGGCCAAAAATTATATATATAACTACGATTACGATGAACAAGATGCATAGGATAGAACTTCTGGTGAGATTCCAATTTCAATTGTTTATAGTCCCAAGATCCCGTATCATCACATAGCCTGTACCATGTCAATGCATCTCCCTTCAAAGATAAAGGCAAGACCTTCCTCTTAACAACATCATCGGGTATACCTGCAAGCTTAAATAATCCACAAACTTCATCCACATAGATAAGGTGTAAACCGGGATGCAAAGTTCCATCTCCTTCAAAGGGATTAGCTAGCAGTTTCTCTATCATACCCGAAGGAATCTCAAAGTAAACATTTTCAGTAGGTTCAGTAGGTTGAGGAGCAACTCTTTGCTCTACTGGTCGGGGCAAAGATGCCCCGAACAAGCTCCTCAAAGGATTAGTTTCCATATTAACAAGTGACACTAAATTTCAGCACACTATATAAATGTTTCCTTACCAAGTTCCACTCACCAAAGGCGATTCACTCCCCAGCAACGGCGCCAGAAAATAGTCTTGATGACCCACAAGTATAGGGGATCTATCATAGTCCTTTCCATAAGTAAGAGTGTCGAACCCAACGAGGAGCAGAAGGAAATGACAAGCGGTTTTCAGTAAGGTATTCTCTGCAAGCACTGAAATTGTAGGCAACAGATAGTTTTGTGATAAGATAATTTGTAACGGGTAACAAGCAATGAAAGTAAATAAAGTGCAGCAAGGTGGACCAATCCTTTTTGTAGCAAAGGACAAGCCTGGACAATTTCTTATAATGAGCAAAGCGCTCCCGAGGACACATGGGAATTATCGTCAAGCTAGTTTTCATCACGCTCATATGATTCGCGTTCGTTACTTTGATAATTTGATATGTGGGTGGACCGGTGCTTGGGTGCTGTCCTTTATTGGACAAGCATCCCACTTATGAGTAACCCCTATTGCAAGCATCCATAACTACAAAAGAAGTATTAAGGTAAACCTAACCATAGCATGAGACATATAGATCCAAACCAGCCCCTTACGAAGCAACGCATAAACTAGGGTTTAAGCTTCTGCCACTCTAGCAACCCATCATCTACTTATTACTTCCCAATGCCTTCCTCTAGGCCCAAATAATGGTGAAGTGTCATGTAGTCGATGTTCACATAACACCACTAGAGGAGACACAACATACATCTCATCAAAATATCGAACGAATACCAAATTCACATGACTACTAATAGCAAGACTTCACCCATGTCCTCAGGAACAAACATAACTACTTACAAAGCATATTCATGTTCATGATCAGAGGAGTATTAATATGCATTAAGGATCTGAACAAATCATCTTCCACCAAATAAACCAATTAGCATCAACTACAAGGAGTAATCAACACTACTAGCAACCCACAGGTACCAATCTGAGGTTTTGGTACAAAGATTGGATACAAGAGATGAACTAGGGTTTGAGAGGAGATGGTGCTGGTGAAGATGTTGATGGAGATTGACCCCCTCTCGATAAGAGTATCGTTGATGATGACGATGGTGATGATTTCCCCCTCCCGGAGGGAAGTTTCCTCGGCAGAACAGCTCCGCCGGAGCCCTAGATTGGTTCCGTCAAGGTTCCGCCTCGTGGCGGCGGAGTTTCTCCCGTAAGCTTCCTTATGATTTTTTCCAGGGTAAAAGCCTTCATATAGCAGAAGATGGGCACTGGAGGCCACCAGGGGGCCCACGAGGCAGGGGGCGCGCCTAGTAGGGGTGGGCGCGCCCCCCACCCTCGTGGCCAGGGTCTGGGCCCCCTCTGGTACTTCTTTCGCTCAATAATTCTCATTAATTCCAAAAATGACTTCCGTGGAGTTTCAGAACTTTTGGAGCTGCACAGAATAGGTTTCCCATATTTGCTCCTTTTCTAGCCCAGAATCCCAGCTGTCGGCATTCTCCCTCTTCATGATAAACCTTGTAAAATAAGAGAGAATAGCCAAAAGTATTGTGACATAACGTGTAATAACAACCCATAATGCAATAAATATCGATATAAAAACATGATGCAAAAATGGACGTATCACCGACTCAAATGGCTAATGCACAGGAAGAGTAGATGAATGTATAAACATTGTTGACAAATGGAATACATGATGAAAAAATATGGCATGATACAATTCACATATACGATGAATGGCTAAACAGGATGGCATTGCATGATTCACGTATATGATGCCTGGCTAAAGAAGATGGCATTGCATAATTCCCATATACTCCCTCCATTCCTAAATATTTGTCTTTTTAGAGATTTCAAATGGATTACCACATACGGATGTATATAGGCATATTTTAGAGTGTAGATTCACTCATTTTGCTCCGTATTTAGTCACTTGTTGAAATCTCTAAAAAGACAAATATTTAGGAATGGTGGGAGTATGGTATAGAAACCAAACATGTGGCATTCACACAAAGAAAATCTAAACTAAGCTGATGACATATACGATGTATAATGTAAGCAATGCGAGGCTCCATATGCATGATATGACCAACATTAGCATGCCAGGTTAGAGCAAACACCTCAGGTGGTAAACAGGAGTGGTCGACTCCTTCTAAATCCCCATCTGAACAGTTATCTTCCTCTGGAATACAATCTGGAAATGCGGGAGGGGGGGGCACTTCGCCCACCATGGAGCGGCGTCTGCATGACATTATATTCCCACGCAACAGTCTTCTCTTTCTCTCTACATGTTCAGTACGATTGTGTACAATATCTGACATGCATAATAAAAAAATAGTTATATTTTGTATGGCCTAAGGGGTGCATGCAAAAATCAAGACTGATGGTAGCAAAGGAGTGGATGGATCCAAAACTAATGATAGCAGGTAGATTATAGCCTCAGTTTAAAAAGATAGGCAATGGATCATCTATTGTTTGTTGCCCACCCAACATAAACCACATAGAAGACCCCAGATGAACCAGATAGTAGACAGATACTATTCATTGCTGCCTCGATATGAGACCCACGGGCATTTTAAAACTCAAGTTTGAACGATAAAGTAGCAGGTAATAATAATCGATGTATAACGTAAGCAAACACGAAAGACTGCGACCTCTCTTTCGGAATTGTGTAGTCCTCAGGTTCATCTGCTCAGTCAATGATGGGAATGCAGTTGGCGTGGCTGCCGGCAACGGGGAAGATGATCTGAGGCGGCGAAAGAAAGTCTGCAGGGGGATCTCTGCTGCAGTGAACGCTTTTGTCGATGGTGCACCTCAGGTGGGGTGGATGACGGCACAGTAGGAGCAGGACATAACACACATACTTTTCTTTGACGCCTATCTGAAAATGAAGTAAATATGTAAGGGTTACTTAAAATTGGAGGATTTTATAAACACAGGGACAAGAAAAACACAAGAATGGGATAGGAATGCACGTGCAAAACAGAGCATTTGGAAACATAGGATTTCAGTCAACCGGGGTGTTTGGTTCACATGAATTGGAAGAACACAGGAATGGAGAAATGTGGTCAAATTAAAGTCAAACCACGTGAAAATGAAAAAATAAGAATCTTATTATGCCAGTAATGCAATTAGTTCTGTTCTTCATGCATATTAATTTGAAAAGGACATCCAAGTGAATATTAAAATTCTTACGTTTTTGATTTGAAAGAGACACCAAAGGAAAAAAATCCTCCAGTTTTGCTTTGCTCCACTCGTTCTAACCAAATGCACAAATAGTAGTACCATAGTAGTTCCATAGCAAAGGATCCCTGAGGGATCGACATGAATGCAGAGTAACAAAGTGATGCGACGAGTGTACAACCTCTTTGGCATAGCCTTGTGGACCTCAGCATCATTGGGTTGGATGTGGAGGATGGTAATGCTGGTGTGACTGTTGAAGGTGGGGAAGAAGATCTGAGGCCTCTGGAAATGGCACCGAGGGTACTGCTCCGCTGTGTTGGACGGTTCCATTGTTGGAGCAGCTCCGGTGAGGTGTACGGCGGCGAGGCTGAAGCAAGACAAGACAGACAACGTTAATCTAAAGTGGGACTCTAATATCATCTGCAATAGATGATGTAAAATACATCACCAAAAAGTGCTAGATGTAAAACGCATCAGCCGCACCACGGCCGCTTCGACAGATGCTGTAAGTACTGTTCACTCTGAACTTAACTGAAGAAACTGAAATTTACAGTCGAAACTGAATTTTACTGTCAAAACTGATTGAACTAGTAGCAAAGCATTGCAATAGATGTTTAGGGTGTTTGAGCACTAGTAGCAGAGAAGCAGTGATCTAAATCAGCAGACGCTCGAGCAGGGAACGCACTAGCAGAGAGCAAGTCATGAAGTAGCACCGTGAGCGAGTGATAAAGCAGCAACTCTTGTAGTTGCCAGAGGTCGTGCAGCAGCAGCGAGAGCGAGAGCAAGACAGAGCAGCAGGACGAACTAGAGCAAGAGCGGAGTAGCAGCTCGACTGACAGCAATAGCAGAGCAGAACAGCAGCATGAACGAAAGCAAGAGCAATGCAGCAGCAAGACAAACATCAAGAACAGAGCCGCATCACAAGAGAGAGCCGGAGCAGCTGCAGCTAGTGCCAGGGTGGAAGTCGCCGCCGAGGAAGCAACGACATGGGGGAGATACGCCATGGATGATGTGGCCAGCAACGGCGCCATTGATGGAGACCCGCCATGGCTGCTGGTATCGAGCACTGACAGCCCCGTGAGATCGAATAAAAGATAAAATGCAGCAGTGAGTGCAGAACCTCCTTGGTGGCGCCGAGTTGGACTCAACTTCATCGGAGGAATTGGTGAGGGTGCTGCGGTTCCGGTGGGATAGGTCAAGACGGTGCTGTGGGGATGGAGGTGGAGCGATATATGAGGCGAACGTCAGGGCAGATCCTTGGAGGTGGAGGACGGGGCAGCTGATCCGGCGGGATGACGAGATCGAGGACGGATGCTCATCCGGTGCAGTGGACGACATAGTCGGGGAAGAGTCTCTGGCTGGGCGGTGGTCGGAAGGCCGATGGAGGAGCGTGGGGTTTCATGGGTTTTGGCGGCGTCGATGTAAGAATGGGGGGAACAAAGGGGAAGGGAGGGGGGAGCCATGGCTTAGGGACGCGCTTGTCCAAAATGTAGGGTAAGTTACCAGCATACCCCCACCAATTTTGACACCGCGACGTCGAGCTTCATTTCCGACTGAGGGGTAGAAGGGGGATTTCGCATGTCTGGGCTATGGGACCGATTTCGGATGAGGAGGCAGTTTTCGCGCGCGTCAAAATTTCAGGATAACAAGGCACAGCGCGGGTTGAAGATCAAAGCAGGTGATACAAAAGATACCCGAGCTTGAAAATTTCGAGATAACAAGGTGCGGATTCCTTGTTCAGCAGAACAAACTTAACATGTAAAAAGGACAATTCATACAAGACACAAGAGAGTCATGTCCCCTTTTACTATATTGCTATAGATGCCGTTGAAAAAACTACAAGAAAAATGTAAAGAAAATCGGGAGAACAAGATTACGCTGTACAGTACCAAATCGATTCACACTCAACAAGAACAAAAAACAAATCAATTCCCACCAAAAGAAAGAGTAATGTCCCTTTTTATATGATTACAAATGCCAGGATCTCGAATTTCAATTTTTGAATCCACGTTTTATTGAATTCGAATATATCGTTAGGTGACCTTGTGGTTTATGATTGATGTAGTCGTACATTTTGATCTTCCATATATATGAACATTTTACTCCACCCTATGAACATATATATTGTTGTCTACCATATGGAATAAATTTGAATCAATTTTCCTTATTTGAATATGATTGTTGTCAAGTTATACAATCATTTAAATATTATCTTGATAACAAAAAACATGCATATAGCAGTAATCATATTTCACTATGAACTACATGTACCATACGATCTCCAATTCAAATATTTGTATCCATTTTATGTTGAATTCAAATCATAGTACATTGGTCTAGGTAGCGAGATGTTTGGGATAATCTAAACCCTGTTTTCGTATGTATAATTTTTGGCTGAATTGGGACAAGTTTTGGTATAAGCTTCTTGCAAAGCCGGAGATTCTCTCAACAAGCCTCATGGTTCCAAGAGGGAACGTGTCACCTTTGTGTGCGAAACGATATACGCTGCCTCCCCCGTGATTTTCTTTACAGAGGCAACATAGAACTATATGAGTGCCCTGTTAAATTTTGGAATTATTCCGGGTTCGTTTGGCCTTTTTATACATTAATTGAGTTTCTGGACTTTTAATGTGCATAATCCAAATTTGAACTGCAAGCACATGCTCCGGTGCACCAAAGTTGGTTGAAAAATCACATGTGTGTCCTTGGTTGAATTTCTAGATCCCATGGAAGAAATGAGAATGAAATTCAACCATCTGGGCGTCGTGACTCGGCCGAGAACATCGAGAAACTTGGATTTTAAATTCATGTAAATCAAAAACTTGCCTGGAAATCATGAAACTTGGCATGGGGTCATGCCATGGCACTAACATGTTGTGGTAAAAAATTGGGCTGATTTGGAACAAGTTTTGGTATAGGGGCCGTTTGGATTATGCCCACACCAGCCCGACCAAAACGACGACATGCCAAAATTTTGGTGATGGAAATTGCTGCCGGGAACTCGCCCACACGCTAGTGCAGAATCACAACGGCTGGCCAAAAAGTTGGTTGTGAGCCAAAAACTTGGCTACGATCCAAACACTGGCCTAACCTGTGGTCAACGACCAAAAGTTTGGAAGGGCAGTTTGGGGCTGCCATCCAAACAGCCCTACAAGCTTCTTGCAAACCGAAGCTTCTCTCAAGAATGCTCGTGGTTCTAAGAGGGAACGTGCCACTTTTGAGTGTGAAATGATATACGCTGCCCCCCATTGAGTTTCTTTACAAAGGCAACATAGAACTACATGAGTGGCCTGTTAAATTTTGGAATTATTTCGGGTTTGTTTGTCCTTTTTTATACATTTTTTGAGTTTCTGGTCATTTAATGTGCATAATTCAAATTTGAACTACAAGCACATGCTCTCGTGCACCATAGTTGGTTGAAAAATCACATCTGTGTCCTCGGGTGAATTTCTAGGTCCCATGCAAGAAATGGGAATAAAATTCAAACATTTGGGCATCGTGGCTCGGTGGAGAACATTGAGAAACTTGGTTTTAAAATTCCTGCAAATCCAAATCATGTCTGAAAATCATGAAACTTGGCATGGTGTCATGTCATAGTACTGCCATGCTGTGGCAAAAAAACTGGCCGAATAGGAACATATTTTGGTATAAGCTTCTTGCAAACCGAATCTTCTCTCAAGAAGGCTCGTGGTTTTGAGAGGGAACGTGCCACCTTTGAGTGTGAAACGATATACGCTGCCCCCCTGCAGTTTCTTTACAAAGGCAATGTAGAACTACATGAGTGCCCTATTAAATTTTGGAATTATTCCGGGTTCGTTTGGCCTTTTTATACATTAATTGAGTTTCTGGTCATTTAAGTGCATAATTCAAATTTGAACTACAAGCACATGTTCCTGTGCACCAAACTTGGTTGAAAAATCACATCTGTGTCCTCGGGTGAATTTCTAGATTCCATGCAAGAAATGGGAATAAAATTCAAACATCTGGGCATCGTGGCTCGACCGAGAACATTGAGAAACTTGGTTTTATAATTCTTGTAAATCCAAAACACGTCTAAAAATCATGAAACTTGGCATGGTGTCATGTCATGGTAGTACCATGCTATGGTAAAAAAATTGGCCGAATAGGAACAAATTTTGGTATAAGCTTCTTGCATACCGGAGCTTCTCTCAAGAATGCTCGTGGTTCTGAGAGGGAATGTGTCACCTTTGTGTGCATAATTCAAATTTTAAATACAAGCACATGCTCCAGTGCACCAAAGTTGGTTGAAAAGTCACATGTGTGTCCTCGGGTAAATTTCTAGGTCCCATGCAAGAAATGGGAATGAAATTCAAAATTCTGGGCGTCGTGGCTGGGCTGGAAACATTGAGAAACTTAGTTTTTTAATTCCTGTAAATCCAAAACACGCATGAAAATAATGAAACTTGGCTTGGTGCTATGACATGGCACCAACATGTTGTGGTAATTTTGCTGTCCGATTTGCGAAGACGCACACATTAACAATCAACAACGTCATTTTGGAACAAGTGTTGTCACGTTACAATCGGAAACACAAGTATTATTGAAACCGTGGGCGTTCTATTTACCATTTACGTGCCGCCATGCGTCCCCTTTTTTTATTAGCTAGGAGGCGCCGTGCAGGGTAGCTATTTGAGTACGAGAGGCGTGCAATCAGACCCCTGCGCGTGCTTATTGGGAGGAGAGCCCTTTGACCTCCCAATGTCTCCATTAATGGCACCCGAGCCTATGTTTTTTTGAAACTAAGCCTCTATTTAATGGCATGGCTATGTCTCACTCGACTGAGATTTAAGTGATAAAAAAGAAAATCTAAAAGCACGGATCTTGATGTAAGATCCGACGGACCTATATAGCATCTAATGCGACTTATAGCAAGACTGATGAATATATAAGGACAACGGCAGTGGATAATAATTGTCTTACATAATTAGGAAGATAATTAAAAAGCCACATGCGGCTACGCCCGAAATACACAAGGGCAAAGGAGGAAGGAAGACAACAATCTGGCTCGCTGATCTCTACTTTCTTGATGTGTTGTTGCTGGCCGCGGGAACTAGTCTCCACGGCGAACGGCGATGAGCCTTTTCATGTCCTCAAGACGCTACTTGAGAGCATCCACGGATTCCTCCACCAGCCTTTGGTGCTCGATGCGGAGCATCTCATTCTCGTCCATAAGTTTCTTAATGATGATGTCGGTCCTCTTCAACAAGGCACTGGTCTCCTGCTGTTGGTCTGCACTTCAGGCGATCTTCTCCCTCAGCAGGCCGTGCTCGGCCTGGAGCCTCTCATTGCCCTCCCTTAGTTCCCGATGATGTCGGTAGCCTGTTCAAATGAGGCTTTCATGTCGTCCTACAACCTCGCCCAGCCGGAGATCTGATCCATCTGGCTATGGACGATCACATGCATGCGCCTGTAAGAGTCGTCGCCTGCCCGCGAGACATTTTCCCAGGCCGCTGCAGCGCGTCGGGACATCTCTGTTGCATTCGCGGCGCCGTGGCACATCTTTGCTGCTTCCGCGGCGCGGTCGGACTAGTCTGCTGCATCAACGGCGCGGCCGGACCTCCGTGCTACTTCGGCGGCGCGGCAGGACCTTTGTGCTGCTACTTCCGCGTGGCGGGACATGTCGGCTGCTTTCGTGGCGAGGCAGGACATCTCTCATGCTTTCCCTTCCATGCTCGCCTCTCCCTGGTGGTAATCTCTCGACCCAGAACTCACGCTGGCCATGGCAGACGCAAGGGAGTGATGCTGAATGACTTGTTTGTTTTTGTGGATGAGGAGTTGAGGAGGAATGTGCAGTCATCTTGGCATAGTAGTATTTATAACCGAGTACTAATACGCTCCTAAGTGGGAAATTATTTAGGTTGTGATCAGTGTGAACAGGTTTGCAATTAAATATAGCGTGGTAGTAGTAGTAATTTGGAATGTGACGAGACGCAAGCTCAAAATTTATTGACGGTTCTAGTTTCGAAGTGTGGCACTATTCCTAGATGGTGTAACATGGGCACATGTTCTTGGCCGTGGTGTAGCATATGCCATGGTAGTTCTTTTTCTACTGCTGTGTAGTACGTGCAATGATCGGCACCATTGGATACATATCTTACGGTTATTGGGGCGTTCGACAGGAATAGCTGCGTGGCGAGCTATAGGCTAGTCTTTTTTTCAGATGCATTAAACCTATCTCTCGGGACTTCTCGCATGCACCATCTCAAGCTCCCTAGGTCGATGCCACCCACATACACTTGTACTCTGAGTTTAGTACGTTATACAAGATGAGCAGAGGTGCACACACGCACTCGTCCTATCTGTGACGCCCGGATAATTAAGCTACAGAGAACCTCTGCTAATGACGCCACGTCACCTTGGTTACCATCGATAAACTCCTGTTAGTTTAAAACCGATTCAAATTCAAATTTGAATTAAAGTCAAATGATGAAAGTTTTCAAATGTTAAAACTAAAATGTTCGGGTCGTGCCAGAACCTCCCGCGACCCTCCCCGAGGATAAGATCATCCCCCTCGAAACCCTAGCGTCATTCCCCCCTTTCCCCTACGCCACTTTCTTCCACCTCGCCTGCAGTCGAACCACGTCGCCATGGTCGACCTCATCCTCGTGGCCACTGCCCTCCCGCCGCCTGAGACTGTGCCGAGAGCACCGCCTCTGTCGTCTTCGTCGACTACGTGGACGCATTCGAGCTCCGGACCCCTGCCTCGCGCGGATCGACGCCCTCGGCCACCGTAGATCGCTTCTGCCATCCATTTGCTCCAAGCCTTCCCCGAGCCCACTTAGCACCTCTACAGGATCGTTGTGATCCCCTGTGTCGATCCCTCGCCTTTCCCCGTCATTTTCGTCACCGCAAGTCGTCACCCCACTGCCATGCTCGAAGCTCCGCGTCCGCGAACCCCTGGCCACGTCCCAGCCTCGCCTGGCCGCCTGTGGGCGCCTCGTCCGCCCGCGCCCCCTGGTCGTGCCTTCTCCGCGCGCCCCATGCCTGCGTCTCCCAAGCTTTGGCCGCCCGCCGTGCCTCTGGTCGCGTCGCCGCCCACTGCCGCTGCTGCCTTCTCCTTTCCGCTGCTCTGCTACTCTGCTTCCGGCGCTGCCGTTGCTCCTCCGCCGCTGCTCTGTACTGTTGCCGCTGCTTGCTTTAATGCTGCTGCTACTAGTGCAGCACTGCTACAGTAACATTCAGTTACTGTAGCAGTTGCTAGCTTTTCTAAAACTACAATGGTTAGCCCCCTAAACGGCCTCAAAACAGGAACTAAACAAAGCTCAACATAGCTAAAATAAATATGTGCGGTTAGTACACTTCTCAAGGTTCAATTCTTTCCATTGGACCAAATCCAAAAGTTGCCTGGATTAACCTATGAAAATGACAAAAATCTATGTTCTGTTAACTGGCAGAACTAAGAAAATAGATATACTGCCATAGCAACTTTGGAGCAGAAAATAAACAAGTTACAGGGATCTAACAATGATGCAATTGATACCATCTTGTAGACCACATGAAAGTGATCAATATTGTTATAAGGCACCAATTCATATGATGAATATAACACTAGTTATAGCCTCTAGAAAACAACTAAATGATGTTTAAAACTGAGGACATAGCAAAATTTCAGTAATTCTAGAAAATGAATTAAAACTTTAAAAATTAATATAAAATAATCCATAGCTCGGATAAAAATAATTTGTATATGAAAGTTGCTCAGAACGACGAGACGAATCCGAATACACAGCCCGTTCGTCCGCCAAACATCCCTAGCATAGCGAACACGCAACTTTCCCCCTCCGATTCACCTGTCCGAAAACGTGAAACACCGGGGATACTTTCCCGGATGTTTCCCTCTTTCGCCGGTATCACCTACTACCGTGTTAGGTCACACCTAGCACCGCTCTTTGTCATGTTGCGTCGTCTTACTTATGTTTGCACTGTATTTATTGTTTCTTCCCCCTCTTCTCTCCGGTAGACTACGAGACCGACGCTGCTGCTACCCAGTACGACTACGGAGTTGACGACCTCTCCTTCTTGCCAAAGCAACCAGGCAAGCCCCCCCCCCTTGATCACCAGATATCGCCTATTCTCCTCTATACTGCTTGCATTAGAGTAGTGTAGCATGTTACTGCTTTCCGTTGATCCTATTCTGATGCATAGCCTGACATTGTTGCTACATCTGTTGATACCTTACCTGCAATCCTAAATGCTTAGTATAGGATGCTAGTTTATCATCATTGGCCCTACATTCTTGTCAGTCTGTCTTGCTATACTATCGGGCCGTGATCACTTGGGAGGTGATCACGGGTATATACTATACATACATACATACTATACAGATGGTGACTAAAGTCGGGTCAGCTTGTTGAGTACCCGCAAGAGATTCCGATGTGGGGGTTGGAAGGACAGGTGGCTCCATCCCGGTAGAGGTGGGCCTGGGTTCCCGACGGCCCCCGACTGTTACTTTGTGGCGGAGCGACAGGGCAGGTTGTGACCACCTAGGAGAGAGGTGGGCCTGGCCCTGTTCGGCGTTCGCGGATACTTAACACGTTTAACGAGATCTTGGTATTTGAGCTGAGTCTGGCTACTGGCCTATACGCACTAACCAACTACGTGGGAAAGATATGGGCACTCGACGTCGTGGTATCAGCCGAAGCCTTCTAGACGTCAGCGACTGAGCGGCGCGCGCCTGATTGGACCGCATAACGTGACTTCCTTTGTAATGGAGGTTGCTAGGTCTGCTTCCGGCCGCCCTCGCAACGTGTAGGTGTGCAATGGGCGATGGGCCAGACCCCTGCGCCATAGGAGTTAGACCGGCGTGCTGACCTCTCTGTTAGGCCTAGGTGGGGCTGCGACATGTTGATCTTCTGAGGCCGGGCATGACCCAGGAAAGTGTGTCCGGCCAAATGGGATCGAGCGTGTTGGGTTATGTGGTGCACCCCTGCAGGGAAGTTAATCTATTCGAATAGCCGTGTCCCACGGTAAAAGGATGACCCGGACTTGTACCTTGACCTTATGACAACTAGAACTGGATACTTAATAAAACACACCCAGACAGGTTCCACAGACAACCCGGTGATCGCTCACAGGGCGACGAGGGGAGGATCGCCGGGTAGGATTATGCTATACGATGCTACTCGGAGGACTTCACTCTACTCTCTTCTACATGCTGCAAGACGGAGGCTGCCAGAAGCGTAGTCTTCGACATGATTAGTTATCCCCCTCTTATTCTGGCATTCTGCAGTTCAGTCCACTGACATGGCCCTTTACACATATATCCATGCATATGTAGTGTAGCTCCTTGCTTGCGAGTACTTTGGATGAGTACTCACGGTTGCCTTGTTCCCCCCTTTTCCCCTATCTCTATCCGATTGCTGCGACCAGATGAGGGAGCCCAGGAGCCAGACGCCACCGTCGATGACGACTACTACACCGGAAGTGCCTACTACTACGTGTAGCCCGCTGACGACGGCCTGGAGTAGTTAGGAGGATCCCAGGCAGGAGGCCCGCGCCTCTTTCGATCTGTATCCCAGTTTGTGCTAGCCATCTTATGGCAACTTGTTTAACTTATGTCTGTACTCAGATATTGTTGCTTCCACTGACTTGTTTATGTAGAGCACTTGTATTCGAGCCCTCGAGGCCCCTGGCTTGTAATATGATGCTTATATGACTTGTTTTACTTTTAGAGTTATGTTGTGATATCTTCCCGTGAGTCCCTGATCTTGATCGTACACGTTTGCGTGCATGATTAATGTACGATTGAATCGGGGGTGTCACAAGTTGGTATCAGAGCCGACTGCCTGTAGGAATCCCCCTTCCACACTCCTTGGCCGAAGTTGAGTCTAGATATTACAAAACTGTTTTACTAACATGGCTGTGCGGCCCATGGGCCCACGTTGCCATTGTGTGATATTAGGATCTTTTATTCCTCGACCTATACTCTAGGATGCTGATCTCTCTTCTACTCGGGTTAAATGATTTTTGCTAACTCTAACTCCAGGTTCTCGTAAATACTTTCTCCCGGAGAGCCCCTTCATTCCAGATGATGGCCTGCTTCACTAGAAGATTTCGAAGATACTCTTCGATATTCTCTCAAGACTTTGTGTCCACCACTTTTTCTATTCCCGACCACCGATAAATCCTTATGGATGACTACTTACACTTTCCATTCATACGATCATCCCCCGTTGATCTTGTTATTACAAGATACCCCGAAGTTTTCTCTATTGTTCTGAGAATACTTTGTGCCTAATGCCTTGCAGTTCCTTGTTGCCTGAATACACCAACAAATTAATCCTCACACTTACCGAGGATTTGTTTCTCCCTAGTTGTTCAGGTGTTTCACAAAATTCTTCGAAATATTATCTGATTTTCGAGAATCCTCTGCAGCCTATGGCTCTAGAAATTCTTGTCTGCCTGCATTATGGTTAAATCCCAAATGCCTAGCATTATTCATTCACATCCTTTGCACTATCATTTTGAGACCGTTGATTCAATATGATGCGGTTCTTCGCAATCGTCAATCACAATTAGAATCCATCCTTCCGGCTCAGACGTCATTTTTTAACATGAGCTGGTTCTCGACCAATCAATTGTCGTCGGTTGTACCCCTAAGTCTATTCAGCTTATCCATTCTTAATCAGAGTGTTTGCTTCCGATCCTTCGATTTGGAATCATAATTTCTTTGCATTTGAGCTTCGAATTATTCAGATGATTCCACAACCGTTGCATTTGCATTCTTTCCTCTTCTGGTTGAGTACCGATACTCACATCAGATCCTTTGTGGACCATCAAGTCCTTTGTTGGATTGTTATCCGACAGTGTCCTTCATATTTAATCACCTTGTGAGTTATTTCCCTGATACATAATACCATTGGTAAATCCTATACTCTGAATTGGCCAACCATGCTCTGCTTTCGAGCTGGTAATAATTACTCTCGAAGCTTGTGGTATATGTTTCTAAGATGCCCCGATGGGTTGAACCTATGCCTTTCTTAATCGGTGTGAACCCGAAAGTTTTTCAAGGTTCATACTCCTCTGGTAATTCACCAAGTAGGTCTTCGCACTCAAATCACTTTAATAGAGCAGTAAATGAAAGGTTATGCATTGAAGAAGTGGGAGTCGACCTCGAACTTTGTGTTCATGCCCATGGACACGATGTAGATCTTATCATTAAAGCTTCTCTTACATTAATTATTCCCTTGGTATTAGTTCATCTTATATCTGAGATCATGACTTTTTGCAATCGTGGTCCCGACCACGTTCTCCTTTACTTACCATTTCTCGTGCAAGTTTAAGCACTTGTCTTGTGCAGAGCAATACCCCAGTCCAACCTCTACTTTGTCTGTCATCGAGTATCACCCCCTGGTATCTTGAGATTATCATGGAACTGCATAACTTCTTACGAGTTCTTCATCAAGTACTACATTCTCACGGATTCCAATTTTGCACGGGCTTCGAGTTATTAAACACTCAAAGACACCGATAATTGAACCGAGTCCGCGTTGCGGTTCAACAACTCTTAGTAATCTTCCTTGCGTACGAGTTTGTACCCGATCACGGCACTCATAGCATGTTTGGCTATATGATTGTCGTGATGATTTTAACGGTGCTAGCTGGTCCTTATTCTCGGAGCACCACTTTCGATGATGAGCTAAGCTTGCGTCGATTTTCCTTGTCATATCATTTCACCTTGAACAGCAAGCTTGATTTTGAGTTTGTGTCGTACTCGTGGTTCCAATAACCTTTCGCTTCATCTTTCCTTTGACTTGATGTCATCGCCGATTGATTACATCTTCATGAATTCTCTTGAAAAATGTGTCATGATCATCATCAACATTTTGATGCTCTTCCAAGATATCTATTGAATTCTTCATGGGAAATACCATCCTTGCCCTCGATGAGTTGTGTTATCATCGGCCACTTTATTGCCTTCCCTCCAACACAAATTTGTTCGTGTTTTGTGTTATACCTTGAGTTCCTTGCTATCCAGCATTTATTCTTCTTTACCTTGGAGTGTTACCATCTTTTATGTCAAGAATGTCGTGAGGATTACTCCACCTCTTAAGAATTCTTGGTATAGTGATACTTCTCACCATCACCATTCTTTCTTGGTCCTCATGTTGATTCCAACCGGGGTACCAACAGGTGAGAGGTGTTGTTTGGATTTTGCACTTCTAGCAACCCTATTGCTTCGAAGTTAATGGTCGGTCGTTCATTCTTAGACTATTAATTATTGAATCACCATTCTAACATTGGTCGTGCAACCCAACCCATATTTTGGGCGCACCTTTCAACCAATGTTTAATTGTGTATGTTTTCCTCGAGCTTACTTCCTTATATCATTTGATATGACAAATGTTATCTCCTTATCCACATAATTGTGGAGATCCATCTTTTGGATACCTCGATGAATTATCGCTGAGTCCATCAGTCACCTCCTCATCCTCTTCTTAGTTTAATGATGAACTATTGTTTCAGGAACCCGCTCCCATAGTTCATTTCCCGAGAATCTTGCAATGTCATTTCGTCGATTTGTGTTGCACCTTTTCTTCTCGAACAACCTGAGTCTGAGGTATCATGACACCAATCGGATCTGAATCTCGGTCAGAGATGATGGTTGGAACATATTTCCAAGAGTTATAACAATGGTCTTTATGTGACCCGGTAAGGTGATGTCGTGCCTAGCACACCTGGTCGGAGGACCTATTGTTATAGTTTCCTTTTTGGCAAGGTTAGTCATTCTTCCGTGAGGAAATTGTAAGACTTATTCTATAAGTTGTCCCTGATGGATCCTTTGTGTATCCAAATTCTGACCTTTACCAATGACCATGTCAATGCTATCTCAAAGCATGTCTGTGGTACTCCAATTTTCAACAAGAACATTTGAAGCCCAACGCTAAATGTTTCCTGCTCAATTATCCAAACACCGTTGTATGGGTAATGTCTTGAAATTTCTCTCCCCTTACCCAAAGAGTTTTCTGCATTATATCCTGTCATGGATATCATGCTTTGCTTGCCCTTGGGAAGGATATACCCTTGAAATATGTGTATGAACACATTTTCCATTCCATTGTTCTATTTAATCTGATGATCACCTTTTCCTTTACTTTGTTGTGTTTGACCTTCTTGTGATCTATATAATCTAAGAAGTAATGATTCACTGCTTATGTAAACACCCTTACAACCTTGTCAGTAAGACCGTGTTACTATTGTTGATGACATTTGGTAACCACCGATGGACGAGAACTTTTCCTATTGGCCCGCCTTGTTCAACGAGCAGGAGGATGGTTCTCTTCGTCCCTCGCCCTTGGTACCAATGTTGTTGCCGACCTAACTGACAGGCTATCCTCTGGCATGCCTTGCTTACATGATCGTGCAAATCGTCACTGCCTTCCTACTTTTAAACCACGTGGTGGGCCCATAACCCACAGTTCCACAGGATCGAAACCTGACTCCTATACACCCCCTTTTCCCAAGGTTGTTCCTCATGCATGGTCTTGTATGTAATCCACGAGCCACCTTCCGAGAGATCACCAGTTCTGTTATCAGACACAATACTTATTCCCATTGCTTTGAATCCCTTTCAAACTTCGTTTCAGGCGACGAAAGATTGCCTATGTGCTTGGAACTTCTATTTTGCACCTTCTTACTTTGCTCTCAATAATGTCTTAAGTTTCAAATCGAGAGTTACTTTCTGCCACCTTCCCTGATGTTATCTACCAGATAAGCAACACTATAGCGACCCATTCTTCCGGAATACCCCCTTATCCTTTCATAAGTACGATGGAGTTCCCGAAGAAAGGATGCCTACTTTATCATGATGACCCCAAAGCAGAGAAATGAAGACATCAACGAAAGGGATTAACTTCTTCGAGAATAGCAGCCAAGACCGAGAAGATCCGTTAGTATATCGTAACCAGACCTTTCCCCCTTACTCTACCTCTTCAATCTCGGGACGAGATTTCTTGTAGTGGAGGAGAATTGTGACGCCCGGATAATTAAGCTACAGAGAACCTTTGCTAATGACGCCATGTCACCTTGGTTACCATCGGTAAACTCCTATTAGTTTAAAACAGATTCAAATTCAAATTTGAATTAAAGTCAAATGATGAAAGTTTTCAAATGTTAAAACTAAAATGTTCGGGTCGTGCCAGATAATTCATAAGTATGTTGGTGGAGAAAGCACATTTTTATAAAAGGTCTAAATGCATTTAAATAATTAAAACTGTAGGTAAAACAAATAAATAAATGCCTTTGTATTTTATAAAATACTAAACTATATTAATTGGGGGTTAAACCTTTTTGTGGAAGAGGTATAATTAGTGTTACTATTTTAGGTATAACCTCTATGTTTTATAAAAGTAGAATAAAATAAAACGGTAAAAGAAAAAGAACAAAACAGGAAAAAGAGAAGACAAAACAACACGAAAATAAAATGAACCCCCCCCCGGGCCAACCGGCCC
The DNA here is from genome assembly GCF_018294505.1 of Triticum aestivum. Lineage (NCBI taxonomy): Eukaryota > Viridiplantae > Streptophyta > Magnoliopsida > Poales > Poaceae > Triticum > Triticum aestivum. The sequence continues at coordinate 397,398,130 of NC_057798.1, read as the reverse complement.
AACAAGCCCAATCCACCCCCAGCCAACTCTCCCTGTCTCCTTCCATGTTCATCACAAACGCCATGGACGCAGGCGCCTCGTCCATGGCTTCGATTGCATGGTGCCGGCCATCCCGCGACCCTCCCCGAGGATAAGATCATCCCCCCTCAAAACCCTAGCGTCATTCCCCCCTTTCCCCTACGCCACTTTCTTCCACCTCGCCTGCAGTCGAACCACGTCGCCATGGTCGACCTCATCCTTGTGGCCACTACCCTCCCGCCGCCTCAGACTACGCCAAGAGCACCGCCTCTGTCGTCTTCGTCGACTACGTGGACGCATTCGAGCTCCGGACCCCTGCCTCGCGCGGATCGACGCCCTCGGCCACCGTGGATCGCTTCTGCCATCCATCTGCTCCAAGCCTTCCCCGAGCCCACTTAGCACCTCTACAGGATCGTTGTGAGCCCCTCTATCGATCCCTCGCCTTTCCCCGTCATTTTCGTCACCGCAAGTCGTCACCCCACTGCCATGCTCGGAGCTCCGCGTCCGCGAACCCCTGGCCACGTCCCAGCCTCGCCTGGCCGCCTGTGCGCGCCTCGTCCGCCCGCGCCCCCTGGTCGTGCCTTGGCCGCGCGCCCCGTGCCTGCGTCGCCCAAGCTTTGGCCGCCCGTCGTGCCTCTGGTCGCATCACCGCCCACTGCCGCTGCTGCCTTCTCCTTTCCGCTGCTCTGCTACTCTGCTTCCGGCGCTGCTGTTGCTCCTCCGCCGCTGCTCTGTACTGTTGCCGCTGCTTGCTGTAATGCTGCTGCTACTAGTGCAGCGCTGCTACAGTAACATTCAGTTACTGTAGCAGTTGCTAGCTTTTCTAAAACTGCAATGGTTAGCCCCCTAAACTGCCTCAAAACAGGAACTAAACAAAGCTCAACATAGCTAAAATAAATATGTGCGGTTAGTACACTTGTCAAGGTTCAATTCTTTCCATTGGACCAAATCCAAAAGTTGCCTGGATTAATTCCTATGAAAATGACAAAAGTCTATGTTCTGTTAACTGGCAGAACTAAAAAAACAGATATACTGCCATAGCAACTTTGGAGCAGAAAATAAACAAGTTACAGGGATCTAACAATGATGCAATTGATACCATCTTATAGACCACATGAAAGTGATCAATATTGTTATAAGGCACCAATTCATAGGATGAATAGAACACTAGTTATAGCCTCTAGAAAACAACTAAATGATGTTTAAAACTGAGGACTTAGCAAAATTTCAGTAATTCTAGAAAATGAATTAAAACTTTAAAAATTAATATAAAATAATCCATAGCTCGGATAAAAATTATTTGTATATGAAAGTTGCTCAGAACGACGAGACAAATCCGAATACGCAGCCCGTTCGTCCGCCAAACATCCCTAGCATAGCGAACACGCAACTTTCCCCCTCCGATTCACCTGTTCGAAAACGTGAAACACCGGGGATACTTTCCCGGATGTTTCCCCCTTTCGCCGGTATCACCTACTACCGCGTTAGGGCACACCTAGCACCGCTCTTTGTCATGTCTTGCGTTGTCTTACTTATGTTTGCATTGTATTTATTGGTTCTTCCCCCTCTTCTCTCCGGTAGACTACGAGACCGACGCCGCTGCTACCCAGTACGACTACGGAGTTGACGACCTCTCCTTCTTGCCAAAGCAACCAGGCAAGCCCCCCCCCCCTTGATCACCAGATATCGCCTATTCTCCTCTATACTGCTTGCATTAGAGTAGTGTAGCATGTTACTGCTTTCCGTTGATCCTATTCTGATGCATAGCCTGACATTGTTGCTACATCTGTTGATACCTTACCTGCAATCCTAAATGCTTAGTATAGGATGCTAGTTTATCATCATTGGCCCTACATTCTTGTCAGTCTACCTTGCTATACTATCGGGCCGTGATCACTTGGGAGGTGATCATGGGTATATACTATACATACATACATACTATACAGATGGTAACTAAAGTCGGGTCAGCTCGTTGAGTACCCGCAAGTGATTCCGATGTGGGGGCTGGAAAGACAGGTGGCTCCATCCAGCTAGAGGTGGGTCTGGGTTCCCGACGGCCCCCGACTGTTACTTTGTGGCGGAGCGACAGGGCAGGTTGAGACCGCCTAGGAGAGAGGTGGGCCTGGCCCTGTTCGGCGTTCGCGGATACTTAACACGTTTAATGAGATCTTGGTATTTGATCTGAGTCTAGCTACTGGCCTATACGCACTAACCAACTACGTGGGAAAGATATGGGCACTCGACGTCGTGGTATCAGCCGAAAACTTCTAGACGTCAGCGACTGAGCGGCGCGCGCCTGATTGGACCGCGTAACGTGACTTCCTTTGTAATGGAGGTTGCTAGGTCTGCTTCCGGCCGCCCTCACAACATGCAGGTGTGCAATGGGCGATGGGCCCAGACCCCTGCGCCATAGGAGTTAGACAGGTGTGCTGACCTCTCTGTTAGGCCTAGGTGGGGCTGCGACGAGTTGATCTTCTGAGGCCGGGCATGACCCAGGAAAGTGTGTCCGGCCAAATGGGATCGAGCGTGTTGGGTTATGTGGTGCACCCCTGCAGGGAAGTTAATCTATTCGAATAGCTGTGTCCCTCGGTAAAAGGACAACCCGGAGTTGTACCTTGACCTTATGACAACTAGAACCGGATACTTAATAAAACACACCCAGACAAGTTCCACAGACAACCCGGTGATCGCTTTTCCACAAGGCGACGAGGGGAGGATCGCCGGGTAGGATTATGCTATACGATGCTACTCGGAGGACTTCAGTCTACTCTCTTCTACATGCTGCAAGACGGAGGCTGCCAGAAGCGTAGTCTTCGACAGGATTAGTTATCCCCCTCTTATTCTGGCATTCTGCAGTTCAGTCCATTGATATGGCCCTTTACACATATATCCATGCATATGTAGTGTAGCTCCTTGCTTGCGAGTACTTTGGATGAGTACTCACGGTTGCCTTATTCCCCCTTTTTCCCCTATCTCTATCCGATTGCTGCGACCAGACGACGGAGCCCAGGAGCCAGACGCCACCGTCGATGACGACTACTACACCGGAGGTGCCTACTACTACGTGCAGCCCGCTGACGACGACCAGGAGTAGTTAGGAGGATCCCAGGCAGGAGGCCTGCGCCTCTTTCGATCTGTATCCCAGTTTGTGCTAGCCATCTTATGGAAACTTGTTTAAATTATGTCTGTACTCAGATATTGTTGCTTCCGCTGACTTGTTTATGTCGAGCACTTGTATTCGAGCCCTCGAGGCCCCTGGCTTGTAATATGATGCTTATATGACTTGTTTTACTTTTAGAGTTGTGTTGTGATATCTTCCCGTGAGTCCCTGATCTTGATCATACACGTTTGCGTGCATGATTAGTGTACGATTGAGTCGGGGGTGTCACACTATCTCACACACGCATCTATTTTTTCTCGAAAAGGAGGATGATAACCCCCGGCCTCTGCATTTGGGAGTCACACACGCATCTGTAGCTACGAATTGTAGTGTTCTCAACTATCCGATTGGCTCTATCATAGGATTCACGTTGCTCCTTGGCCTTGAGATTGTGAAGTTTAAAATGCAGAGGCTAAGCTGGAGGCCCGAGGTTTTGGTTAATGTGCAGGCCGCACACGGCACCAACACGACACGAGCTTCGTCTGCCTGGTGCGCAGTCCGGTGAGTTGTCCAGCACAACCAGGCCCTACTTGGTATCTGCGCCTCGACTTATGCGCAGAGAAATTAGGGTCGAAGGGAGTACTACTAGTAGTAGTACTACTTTGATGTGTCGCATCAACTCGCACAAGTATGAAACACTTCATGAACAAACAAGAATATACTCCCTCCGTTCCAAAATACAATGTACTTGACTTCCATTTGTCCAAAAATGGATGTACCTATACACTAAAACATGTCTAGATACATCTATATTTTGACAAATGGAAGGCATGTATTGTGGAACGGAGGGAGTACTTGTCATCAAAATGGATAGAAAGGGAAGTATCTAGAACTAAAATAAGTCTACATACATCTCCTTTTATCCATTTTGATAACAAGTAGTACTTCTTACCCAATGGAACTTTATATCCAACAGACACAAAATATCTGTTTGACTGTTGGAAATTACTGATCTGATGTCGAAGTAATTGCTGCATCGCCACCAAAACCCACCATCTCTTAAGCTAAAGTAGACCGAGCTAATCCCTATATTAGCATATTACTAAGATAAACAGAAGGCACTGTAGAAACATGTAGGATGTGAGCTTGTCAATCTCAATGTGGAGGGACACCAGCTTAGCCCCGGCCAGCAGCTTGGGCGGAACTGTGAAGAAGGTCAGCTCCTGCATGGCGACGTCGTCGGGATCCTTGCTGCTTGTCACCTCCATTTCCACCTTGACAGCGTCAGTCGTGCCTTTGGGCTCCCCCGGCAGGCCGTTCGCCCATAGCTTGGCCACATAGTGCGGTAGTGGGGACACCCCCGCTCTGATGCAGACGACCGACATGGCGATAGGCGCGCCAATGTCGAGCACGCCGCCGACCAAGAAAAACACGCGACTGTCCTCCTTCGCGAACAGCAAGAGCCGTGGCTCCGACTGTGGCACTTGCAGCTGGAGCACCTTGCCGTACTGTATATTGTGCACGTGCATGGGATGTGCGGTGCTGATGTGGTGGTAGAGCACCGACGGCGGGCCTTCGTAGTTGCAGACGGGCACGGGGTATTTGCAGGGCGCGAGCGGACACACGCTCTAGTGACCGGCGAGCTTGTGGTAAGTGATGTAGATCCGACAGCCTTCGTGCGGGCACTCCACCCTCACTGACGAAAGGACGGCGTCCACCGCCGTGTTCCGCACGTTGAACCCACCGCCGTGCTCACACTTCTGGCACTACCGCTGGTTCCCGGGGCTCTCGACGTGGTAGTCCACCTAGGCCAGGTGCCCTCCCTTCCACTGCAGAAATCAATCGAACATCACATCAATCAAGAAACCTACAGCTTGCTCGACCAGCCGAACGGACGAGGTGTATTCAAACCTCATACACTGGAGGTGTCAAGGGGCAGAGGCACAAGGGTCAGTGGAGCAAGGTGAGGTCCATCGAGACCATAGAGAGCTCCATCGTCGGGTCCTGTTCCTTCTGCATGATCTCGCCCTCCTCATGCACAACCATCTCTCGCTTTAGGGCCGGGGCATTACAAAGCTTTACCGTCACATATTGATACTACTTCAAGGTGCATTAAATCAACACATGCAAGTATATAAAAGGAGAGTCATGGCATGCATGCATGCGTTGTAACTACTGCATCGGTAAACGCAAATTATTGAAATATATCGAGTACAGTGCTTTGATGTGTCACGTCAAATCGTACAACAACGAGAAGTTTCATTATCCTCTCCCTCGTGGACTTAACTGCACCTGCCTTTGGCTGTATGATAGGTTCGCCACCCACCTGTTGGGCCCACTTGTCATACACAAAAAGGCAGGAGCGTCCCTCCCTCGCCCATGAGCGTGGTGGCTGGCAGAACTATGAGAAGCTTTGGCTACACGCTCTCCCTCCCGCACGCGATGGACATCCAGCAGGTCAATTGGTGTCAGATGGCCAGAAGCATACTGTAGTAATCCTCTAGTGCAGTAGTACTCCATCATTGTTCGACTTCCCGAAGAGGCGAAGAGCCAAGCGCAGCCCGGACGCTCATGTGGCAGTTTCATGTGTAGAGTAGTCTAGGACTCTCGTGTATCGTGCCTGTAAGCTTAAAATCGTTGGGGTCGGCTCCATGCTATGTGGCCATCTTGAAGTTTCTTTTAAATTAAAATAGTCTTCTGGCCCTACCTGTCATCCTGGTGATTGTTGTTTGCACGCTCATCTGGTCAAGACAGGAATATATATTTTAATTTGTGGTGGGTAAATGTTAGAGGTTGCAGCAAATATATTGTACACTACGGTCTTTCAGCCAAGTTTAGAGGCAAGCATGTGGGGCCAGTGCTATGATGTGTCGCGTCATCTCGTACAATGAGGAGAAGCTTGATTTTACTACTACACGCCTTCTCCCTCGCCCATGCGCACGGTTGCTTGCAAGCTTATAGTACTACAACAAGCTATCCCTCCCGCTCGCAGTGGACGGACATGCAGCAGTGGATTCGATATTGTAGAAGCAGTACTAGTAACATCATTGTTCGTCTTCTCAAAGAGGCGAAGAGCCAAGCGCAACCAGAACATGGCAGTTGTGAATCTTCGAGCATGCATATAGCCAGGCTCTTGCATGAGACAAAATTGCTATGTGAGCCCACTATTGTAGTACGTACTTGCTAGTATAGCCCTGTAAACCAGGAAGGAGTATTTGCCTTTCTAGAGATTTCAACAAGTGACTAGACTACACCTAGACGGAGTACATATGGAGCAAAATGAGTGAATCTGCACCATAAATAAATATGTAATTCTCTCGTTTTTCTCTCCGTGGTGCACAATATTGAGTATACTGACTAGTCTCTTTTTGACTCACATTTACGTTTTTTGACACAGTACAGATGCAAGCGCTCATATACACGCGCATACACTCACCCCTATGAACGCACACAAGCACACCCTACCCCTATGAGCACCTCCGAAAGACTGAGCCGACACTATCATCTTGAAATTTACGAAGTCACCATAGGCACCTTGTTGTCGACGTGAATGTCTCCTGACACGCGATAGACACGAGTGGCAGTCGCCTCCATAGGTGCTTGAATGCCAAGGAGGGAGAGGGTAGAGGTTCCCGAGATGTTGAACGGTCAATGATGCATCCTCAATTACATGCAGAGGGAATTAATTGGAGAAGCAGAATAGAGCCAGCACGATGTGAATGCAACAGAGTTTGGACTCTCATATAAAGGCGCCTCACCACTCCAATCCATCTACTCCTAAGTCTCTGCGCAACACTGCTCACTCCAATCCAAGACCAAGTGACCAGAAGCCACAAGCACCTATGGAGTCGATGGACGCGAGCGGCAGTCGGCTGTGCCAAATCATCCAAGGCGCCAGCCTGCGGCCCCGCACCGTGCAGCGCTTCTAGACGGTGCTAGCTACCGCTGGCATCATATCCCTCGCCGATGCCGGCTTTGCCTCTCGCATGGACGACATGATGGTCATCTCCATCCGCAAGTTCACTGCCGTCAAGAAGCGCGCAGACGACCTTGCCGTACTGCTCCAGGCCGCGCACCCAGGCTCCTCATTGCCTGCCACCCTCATCGGCCTCCATGGTGATGAACTCTTTCAAGCCTTGGTGGCCTTGCAGGTGCCAGAGGTCGCGATGAAGAATGTGCACCTCGAGGCCGCGCTCGCCGTGCAACGCCTCGCCATGCAAGAAACCGTCGACCTGCACATCCACATCTATGAGGAAATCGTCTACATAGGCCACTACAAGGCAAGCGAGGACATAAAGACATTGGCCTCCTTCCAGCGGCTGGAATCTTTGGACACCATTGTTCAGAAGCACGTCGACCTGGCCACGAAAGCCGCTGCTACTTAGGCGTCGTTCGGTAGGCCGGCGCCCTGAGTCGAGGAGTTGGATGTCGTCGATGGATGCATCTCTTCTTCTTGCCTCCTATAACCAACACTGCATCCCCTCGTGGCCTTAATGTTTTATTAGTATAGTACTCCCTCCGTTCCCAAATATAAGTTTTTCTAGAGATTCCAGCAAGTGACTACATACAGAGCAAAATGAGTGAATCTACACTCTAAAATATGTCTACATACATCCGTAAGTTGTATTCCAGTTGAAATAGTATCTAAAAAGGCTTATATTTAGGAACGGAGGGAGTATATGGCATTTTTATTCCAGTCATAACGTTTTCACTATGAGGTGGGCCGCAGTTGAGCAAACCCAATCTACCCACCAGGCGTCGGTAGAGTTTAGAATTAGAAGAGAGAAACGAGGAAGGACATCTAGCTGTAGCACGGATGTTGTTGTCAGATGGGACTCGTGTTGATAGAATAGGAGTACTGAGCACTCATACCTCTTTTTTTAGGGAAAAAATAGTCGTATGTCTAGTACCACTAGTTGGGTGCGTGCGACCTATAGCTATCATCACTTTAGGTCTCCTTTTCGAACCGCAGCTACGCTTCACAGTACATATTTTTTCACGCATTTATCCTCCTATATGTACTCCTAGGCTATTTCCACGTGCTCCCTTTCGCCGACATGTGGGACATAGAGCATCTGGGTCGTAGTGCATGCACAACTCGGAGCATATGCCGGGGTACTTTACATTTCAGACCTCACGAATTACATGCAAACCCCCCGTAGAAGAATAAATAAATAAATGAATTACTACATGAAACCAGATTATTTTCGTAGAAACCAGAGCATGTTCATTAAATTTTGGACATGACACGTTTATAAAAAATGATCTGACCTAAACCAGTATAAGGGCCTCTTTGATTTTTCCCGCAAAAGAAAGGGCCTCTTTGATTCGTAGGATACTGAAAACATAGGAATGGGGAAAGTATGATGGCGATGAACCGAGACGAGGAGAACTCTAACTCAGTTAGAGGTTAGAGTTAGATTCTAACCCTGAACTAACCATGAACTAACTCTAAACCAAAGAGGTGTATGGATGGCGGGGTTAGATTGACAATAAATGCTCTTTCTCAATCATTTGACTACTTTGGACCCTATTTCCTGCCGGATTTGGTGTGGCCTGCCCTTGTGTGGGCTCCTCCCACTCACAATTGACATAAACGAACCATATTTACAAATCAAGCATGCAAAACATGATAAATTTTACTTTGTCCATACAAATGAGATATCTGACTTAAACATACAAGTCGTCAATCAAGCTTCACAAAAAAAACACTCCATGAAACAAAGCATGAGCTAACTCATCACGGAAGTCACTCATGATAGGGAGGGAGCCCGGAGCCCCTCACGCACTGAGGGAGGAGCTCGTCATCGTTGCTCTGGAGGAAGGCTCTGTAGATCCCAAGCCCCGGGAACCCCTCCGACGCCGATGCTTGCGAGTTGAGGTCGACACCGGCATGGGTAGCAGGGCTGCTTGCCACCAACTGGGAACTTAATCTTTGGGCCTCTAGAAATAATGCAAGCCTGAAACTAAAATACCTAGAAAGGTGAACTGAATCTTTGGGCCTCTAGAAATAATGCAAGCCTGAAACTGAAATACCTAGAAAGGTGAACTGAATCTTTGGGCCTCTAGAAATAATGCAAGCCTGAAACTGAAATACCTAGAAAGGTGAACTGAATCTTTGGGCCTCTAGAAAGATATATTACCTCCTCAAGCAGCATCAAACAATTCCATGCGTGCACCACAAATCTATACCATGTTTGATCAGGATATACTTTTCCAAATCATAATTAGATCTAGAGCGAGCAAGATCAATGATATGGCTATGAGACAGAGAAGGATTGAACAAACTCACCCCTCTCACGACCTCCCTGGTAGACGCGCCGCCGCCGCGCAGGACAAAGGGAGAAAAACGATCGGTGAAGGGGGAGCGTGCGACCTTCGAAGGCCCGAGGGAGAGGGCGACTGGAGTAGGGCGATGGAGGCCGAAAGGAGAGGGCATCCGGAGGAGAGTGAGGGCGAGCGGCAGAGTGGCACTTGGGCGGGCGGCCCGATGGGGAACAGAGAGGAGTCGTGCGGGGGGGGGGGGAGCTGCGATCTGGTGCGGGCAAGGGAGATCTTTTTAGTTCTCTTTTAGTGGGCCCGAGGATAACTAACCCAATTAGAACCTCTCCACCGGGCTAGTTTTTTTAGCTGGGTTAGAGCAAACTAGCTCAAACTAAGCCCACCTGTTTCGCTAATTTGAGGCTATTTCAACCCAAACTAGCTCTAACTCAGGGATCCAAACAAAGAGGAGTAGTACTGTACATGCTACAGTCTGGACCATAGCACATTGTTTTTATGGCCATATCACCATAATGTTTTCTACTGCTGGTTCACTGGGCTACCGTGGTTCGCACTGCTGGTTCACTGGGCTGCCGTGGTTCGCAGTCCTCCGACCTGAGTAGTAGTACTAGTATATACCGCATCATTCTTTGCTCCGTCTTACTACGTACTTCGCCGACATGTGGGAGAGCCAGCATCCGGGTCGACGTGTCACGCACCAGATTAGAGTGCGGAACGGAAGGGGGGCATCACCCCGGTCGTAGCGCCAGTAATTTTTTTGAACATCAGTATAATTCATGACTATAGTGGTAATCATATCACAAGTCTTTCCAGCAGTAACGCGCCGCCAAATCGCACAGCCCGACCTTTCCAGCAGTAAGTTTGAATCCACCACTCCCTCACCCTCCTTGCCTCTCTGTCAGACTGCCTACCTAAAAACTGTTGCGCGTACTTCCCGGGAAAAGCCCCGCCCTCAACTTTTAACTACGCGAAAATAGTTCGAGCTTGTTCGTTCTATATAAATACTTAATGTATGTTTATTCACCTCTGGGGTTGTTCAATTAATGGAGGGCCGAGGAGCACAAGTGAACAATACTAGTACTACTAGTAGTAATTAGGAGTCATACAGTTAGTCACCTTAAAGAGAGAGTTTCTTTTCTTTAATGCCACGTACACAAATTGAAATGCTTGTTGTGGAGAGAAAGAGATAATCACTCCAGTATTTATGTACGCAGGGGCCTGAGTGCTTGCTTTACTAGGGTTGATCTCTACATTCTCTCATCCTCTCCAGATTTATACAAGACAGCAGTAGCGACATTTTCTCTTTGCTCACCACTGGTCATAGATTCGGCTAGATCCCTTCGGCCGGTGTGTGTAGAGGACTAAAAGGTGCATCATTCATGCGGTCATAGCCACCGAGGGAGGAAACCCACAGCTATCGATGGGGCCCGATCCTGTGCCCGTGTCGTTCTCTCCGACACAGCACCGGCTCGGGAGGTCCTCCGACCCTTCCTCCCTGCCGTATTGTGCGTAGACCGGAGATGCCGCCGCCGACATCCCGACGAACCTCAGGTACAAATTCTTCGAAAGCGGCCTTGCTCTACCACCCCAGCTCCCAACGTGTCTGCATGTGCATCTTTTTCTACTTCCATCAACTCTTCCAAATCCACCTAAAATTTTAGTACTATTAGAGGTAAAGCTACTTCATGCATTTGAATCTAGGACTTGGTTCAAACAACGAATAAAGGGGGGCGGGAATCGTAGCATGAATCTAGGACTTGATTCAAAGAGGAAATAACAGGGGGAAAGTAGTAGAGACCAGGTACCCAACAGGTCTCTTGGTTGAAAACGGAAATAATGGGAAAGCTCAGTACAAACTGGATAAGGAACAGATCTATTATTGGTTGAAAAAAGGATAGAAATTGGCGGCTGGTGGACAAGTCAACAGAGTATGTCCATGATTAGATTTGCTGCCCTCACATAGTAAAAGGTCTCCAGGATTAGATTTGCTGCCTCACATAGTAAAAGGTCTCCAGGATTAGATTTGCTGCCCTCACATAGGAAAAGTTCTCCAGGATTAGATTTGCTGCCCTCACAGAGCATGAACAAACTCGACATCACCACTTTATGCCTCCTTGTAGGTACATTGTGCTGATGTGTCTACTATTGCATGTCCTTATACCAACCTTTTGCAGTTGTTAATGTAAGGGCGCATGTAAAATGAAGCAATCACACTGTTACCTTAAGGACATGTCTAACCGGTGTTATTGTTAATCTAATGCCTCCAGTGATATGATGCAATTAAACTGTGTTAACAAATGGTACTCCTGCTGTTTTCCCAAGTATGATAAGTAAGTTGCTTCTTTACGCTGCTGAGTACCTGGTGTACCCACGGTCCCATGCCCTTAAACCAACTCTTTAGCTGCTGTTGATTTATTGTATCTGGTAAACAAGCAATGCCACCATTAAAGTAATCCCATATTTGACGAATGCCATAGTTGATCGTAATGCTTTCGGTAACATGAAACATTGCTGATGTTTAAAAATTTCTACTATCCTTGCATGATTGCCATGAATTCATGTATGTTTCGTATATTCTTATTGACCAGCAACTATATACTTTCTATCTTTTTGTGCAGATAGGGATATAAATTTCACCTATTGCTATTGTGACCTTTTGGTGAACCGCACAAATCACTTTTGGAATGAGTGTCTTGTGCAGTTCAACTAAAATGTCACGTGGGAAACATCTCTCAATTTTGGTGGAACTGCACAAAATGGTGATTGGAGTTTCCAAAATCTCCATCAAATTCTGCTTGTAATCTCATGCAACATTTTATTAGCTTTTGCAAGATGAGTCGTCACTGTCACCAAATGGCACTTTATTTTAGTGGAACTGCACAAAAGGATAAGCAAATTATAGTTGCACCTTACATGAGCAGGACAGCCAACGTCAATGTTGCTAAATTTTAGTGCAACTACTAAAGAAGAACCTGCCAGCTCACGAGAGCAAGTACTTCTTGCTAGCCGAATGATGCAATCTTTGCTTCATTTCAGGTGAACTACAGAAAAAGGCGCATGAATTGAATCATGGATCTGCAGGTTGACCTCATCCGAGTGGAGTTGCAGGTTCACCATTTTTGAGTCATGACGGTATAGGGCCCCTCACACCAGTTGCTTCAACTAGTGCCACTATTGTAGTAATCATGCTCTTTCTTATCTGTGCAAACAGGAATACTCTACTACAGATGTTGTGATGGTCAAGAGCATTCGCCAAGTTCTTGGATTGTATGACACGGCTAGCCAAGATGGATTTAATCCCGATATTCACATTATCAAAAGGCTCTAATGGGTTGTTCTGAATCTTGCAAGCTAGGAATCAATGAGATGTGTAGGCATATTTGTTGTACTTATTATTTGAATCTTATTTGTTGGTTCTGAATCTTGGAAGCTAGGAATCAATGAGATGTGTAGGCATCTTTGTTGTACTTATTACTTGAAGCTTATTTGTTGGTTCTGAATCTTGCAAGCTGGGAAACACGACATGATGATGCAGAGGATAGCAACCATAACAAAGTGTTCAAACTTGGTAGTACTTTCTGTGTGAAAGTGCGGCAAATGTATTGATCATGTGCGTCCTTAGAATAATAATTCTAATTGTTGTGCATGTTGATCCTGTGGTACCGATAGAACGAGCCAATGCATTGCTTGTTTTAAGAATACATTTTAATTAAAGCTAATTAAATTTAAGTAAAGTGACCACTAACACTTGTTATTACAATACCAATACAGACCCACTCGTGAACCGACGTGTGTGGCTGGAATAGGTTTCTTAATGGAGGCGTTTGAATGCGCCGAGGGTGCATATTCTGCCGGGCGTGCAGCTGGCGAAGGAGGGGTAGTAACTGTTGTCGCCTATACACACTCAGTTTACTGTTGAATCTAGTTCCCCAAGAGCTGAAAAACGAACTGCTGCTGCCGCCTACTCACTCGTTCACTTGAAGAGACTCCAATGGCGATCCGAGGGGTGAGCCTGCTGGATATGGACTTCAGCAAGGAGTTCACCTTTGAGTTCTTCGTTCAGTCCCATGGTGGCACCAAGTTGAATATGATGTACACCAACGATCCGGACTCGGTGAAGCTCTGCCTCGCCGAGTTCAAGCAGTACCTACAGGACGAGAAAGCACAAGGTCGCAGGACTAGACCTTGTGCCCATCCATTCATCTCCTGACAAGGGCCAGTGGATCACGGTCTCCCAGGTATGTGTGCGAGACGAGGTTCTCGTCTACCACTGCTTTAGGGCCATCGGAGGTTCTGGAGCAGTTGCCCGTTTCATCAGCAACGCCTACTGCACCTTCGGTATGGTGGAGAGAAGGAAGAACGCGACGATTCGGCCATCTGGTGCAACAATCTTGTCGACATCCAGAAGCAATACAAGATCATCGGCAACGGACAGGAGAAGGACTCGCCGAGACCATCATCAACCCCTGCTACGCCAACATGAAAGAAGACAACGATACCAAGGAGCTATAAAAACATAAGGTTCCGTTAAACCTATCATTCGTCCAATCATTTTATAGACCTTCCCACTTCCTTTATTTTTTGTTTTCATTAATCCTATATCTGAATTTTCTTTCCTCTTTCTTTTTCGATGTAAACTGAGTTTTCTCTCAGTACTTTTCACTAGAAACAACTCAATTGTCCCACGACTAGCCTAAATAATAATACTACCCCACGTCTTATTAACTCATCAAATTAAAATGATATTTTATTTCGTAAATTGAAAGTTCTTACAAAATAATAATAATAATTGTTTGTATGTAACTTGGCAAGTTAACTCCTAGTGATTGCGTACATAAGCTTGCAAAGATTTTACTAACCAATGCTGTAATAGACGTGCAATCATGTGTTTATGTTTTTATAACATTTCTCCATCCAGCCCAACATGATATTTTCACCCAGCCCAGCAAGTCCGCAGATTTCGAGAAAAATGCAAATGGGCTTTAAATTCTACCATATATATAATCGGGCTGCATAGATGCTACATCATTGTTTCACCCAGCCCACCAAATGGACTAAAAAACAAATGGACTGGCTGACATGTGGGCCAGTAGGTCGAAGCCTAAGCAAGGCATTGGATTTACATCCAACGACCGACATTTTTCTTCAATCTCTCGTCTTCTTCCCCCAGCGCTGCCGGGACCGCCTGCTCCAGCCTCCGGCGTCCAATGGCGTTGTTTTGTGCGCCTCGCAGCGAAACGCTACCCCGCCGACGACCAGGCCATCCCTCCACTCTGCACCTCCTGTTATTCTCTGTCGAGTGTATGCCCACCCCGCACCTGAACTAGTCAAGTTTCCCACTCCTCTCCGTCTGCGACTCCACTACCGCGTCTTCCCCATCTCCGGGTCGTTCTAGTCTGGGGCCTCTCTGTCATCCACCGCCTCGCTGCGCTCGGCGCGGCGTGGTTAACAAACGAGAGTCATTGAAAGAGGACTGTACGTGAGAGCCTGATGGCTGGGACCCACGAGGTCCATGGTCGCACACAAGGAAAGTTCCTCCTTATTAAGTTGTTTCCTCCCCCTGACAGCTGGACCCACCGGCTGTATCTTCGCACAGAAGGAAGTGCCTCCTTGTTATGCGGAAAAAACTATTCCTCCCGATGACAGCTGGGACCCGACAGATTTGGTGGTTGACTTGTGGGCCTACTAAGCAGAGGTGTACGTAGGGCTTTGTCAACTTAATCAACAAATGATTCTAGCAGCTGGACCGTTGGATGTTAATCCAACAGTCGTGCTCCTTCTTCAACCTCTGTTCTTGCTCCTGTCTCCCGTGGGTGGCAGTGCTGCCGCGTACCCGAGCCAGTCAAGTTTCCCACTCTTCTCCATCTATGATTCCATTACCGCGTCTTCCCCATCTCCAGGTCATTCCAGTCTGGGGCCTCTCCGTCGTCCACTGGCCTTGGTGCGCTTGGCATGGTGTGGTCAACGTGGTCAACAAACGATAGTCATCGGAAGCCTCACACCGCAGCCGAACTAGTCAACCCTCGTACTCCTCTCCGCGTGGGCTTCCACTTCCGCGTCTTCACCGGCTCAGCGTCGTCCCCTTCCTAGGCCTCTCCGTCGTCTACCGAACTGGTGCTCTCGGCGCGGCATGGTCAACGTGGTCAAGGATCGACTTCCATCGGAAGAGTACTGTACGTGGAGAGGCTGACAGCTGGGTCCATGACGGTCGCAAGGAAGTACCTCCTTATTACGCACAAAATAATTATTCCTCCACCTGACAGCAGGGACCCACCGGACGGGCCACCATATTTAGCGAAAAAAATGTCCCCCACTGACTCCTGGGACCCACCAGCTACATATTCGCATGCAAGGAAGTGCGTCCATATTACGGGCAAAAAAATGATTTGCCCCCTGTCTGCTGGGACCCACCAGCTACATCTTTGCACGCAAGGAAGTGCGTCCATATTACGGGCAAAAAAATGATTCGCCGCCCTGACTGCTGGGACCCACCAGCTACATCTTCGCACGCAAGGAAGTGCCTGGCAGTCGGGACCCACCTAGTCGAAGCGTATGTAGCATTGTCATACTGGTCACGAACGTGTACGTACATACTGGTCGATGTAGAGGCACGCACGTGTCGTAGTAGAGGCGTGCACGTGTCGTAGTAGAGGCGCACACGTAGCATGTACACGTACGTACAGCGGCCAGGGTGCAAGAAAGTAAATACGGCCACGTACGTACATACAGGCGGGGTCTCGAATGCCTACTCGCACATACGTACGGCCAGGGCTCATGTACATGGCTGGGTCGGAACGGAGAAACTGCGTCATCGTCGTGTTCATGGGGAGGCAACAGAATGCGTCGTGTTCATCGGGAGGCAACAGAACGCGTGGGAGCCAACCGGCTTGGACGGAACAGCCGATGGAAACGAGGCCTGGCGTACCGCAGAACAAAGGAAACAGCTTTGTGTTCGATTAGCCACGTTCGAAACCGGATCCTGTTCATCGGGAGGGGTCTGGCGTACCGGAAAATGGAGGAAACAGACTTCTGTTGGACCTCCTACGGTCGAAACGAGGTCTTGTTGATCGGGAGGGGTGTGGCGTACCGCAAAACGGAGGAAACAGACTTGTGTTGGAGCGGTATGGTCGAAACGGGGGTCATGTTCATCGGCAGGGCTATGGCGTGCCGCAAAACGGGACTCCACGGCATACTATTCATCTCCACCGTCGACCTCCTCCAGCCTCCACAGCTACTGTTCATCCACCATCGACCTCCGCCAGCCTCCACCTGCGACTGTTCATCCACGGGCTCCTGTTCATCCAGCCTCCACCGCGTGCTACTCGACCAGCTACTATTCAACCACCCCTCTCCACGAGCTCCTATTCAACCACCCCTCCACGGGCTACTATTCATCCAGCCCTCCACCGGCTACTGTTCAACTAGCCCTCCACCGGCTACTGTTCAACCTTCCCTCCACGGGGTCCTATTCATCCAGCCCTCCACGGGGTCCTGTTTATCCACGCCCAACCGGCTCGATTGATCGGGGTCCTATTCCTCCAGCGGCAACACCACGGGGTCCTGTTCATCCACCCTCCACCAGGAACTGTTCATCCAAACCCCCCAACAACACTCACTATTCATCCAGAGGCAACATCAATCAGCTTCAGTTAGCAGCAGTAGCAAAGGAATCGCTCGATCGGGTTTAGTTAACATCCATCGATCGATCGCTCGGGTTCAGTAACGCGTAGCCTGCAGTGGGTTCGCTCGGGTTCAGTAGGCGAACGCCTCGCTCGGGTTCAGTTAGAGCCCAACGCCTCGCACCTACGCGCTTGCGTGTATGAGAGAAATGCGCAAACCTCCATGCATCGCTCGGCCCGACCACCCACCGTAACCGGGAACACCCCAATATTTTCCTCGCCCTCGCTTCTACCACGGTTTTTCCCATCATGGACGGCCCAAAGAATGTCATGTAGCTGCGTCTCCGGCCCGCCCAGGATGAAAAGCCCATTTTCTATCATGATTTTTTGTCATAGAAGTAGGAGCCCACCACATCTATGATGATACCAGGTTTTGTCACAATTATCATCATAGAAGTGTCATAAGTATGACAGAAAAAAATTCGTTCGGCCCAAAATGTCACGGATGTGTCTTTTTTTGTAGTGCAACGAATATCTTGCCTTCGGATCTGTGATAGAAGGTGTACCCAACAGTTTCCTTTGGGTATCCTATGAAGATGCACTTCTCCGATTTGGGTTCGAGCTTATTAGGTTGAAGCTTTTTCACATAAGCATCACAACCCAAACTTTAAGAAACGACAACTTTGGTTTCTTGCCAAACCACAGTTCATAAGGCGTCGTCTCAACGGATTTTGATGGTGCCCTATTTAAAGTGAATGCAGCCGTCTCTAAAGCATAACCCCAAAATGATAGCAGTAAATCAGTAAGAGACATCATAGATCGCACCGTATCTAATAAAGTACGGTTATGATGTTCAGACACGCCATTACGCTGTGGTTTTCCAGGTGGCGTGAGTTGCGAAACTATTCCACATTGTTTCAAATGAAGACCAAACTCGTAACTCAAATATTCTCCTCCACGATCAGATCATAGAAACTTTATTTTCTTGTTACGATGATTTTCCACTTCGCTCTCAAATTCTTTGAACTTTTCAAACGTTTCAGACTTATGCTTCATTAAGTAGATATACCCATATCTGCTCAAATCATCTGTGAAGGTAAGAAAATAACGATACCCGCCATGAGCCTCAACATTCATTGGTCCGCATACATCTGTATGTATTATTTCCAATAAGTCAGTAGCTCGTTCCATTGTTCCGGAGAACGGAGTTTTAGTCATCTTGCCCATGAGGCATGGTTCGCAAACACCAAGTGATTCATAATCAAGTGATTCCAAAAGCCCATCAGCATGGAGTTTCTTCATGTGCTTTACGCCAATATGACCTAAACGGTAGTGCCACAAATAAGTTGCACTATCATTATCAACTTCACATCTTTTGGCTTCAATATTATGAACATGTGTATCACCACGATTGAGATTCAACAAAAATAGACCACTCAACAAGGGTGCATGACCATAAAAGATATTACTCATATAAATAGAACAACCATTATTCTCTGATTTAAATGAATAACGGTCTCGCATTAAACAAGATCCAGATATAATGTTCATGCTCAACACTGGCCCAAATAACAATTATTCAGGTCTAAAACTAATCCCGAAGGTAGATGTAGAGGTAGTGTGCCAACGGCGATCACATCGACCTTGGAACTATTTCCCACGCGCATCGTCACCTCGTCCTTAGCCAATCTTCGTTTAATCCGTAGCCCATGTTTCGAGTTGCAAATATGAGCAACATAACCAGTATCAAATACACATGTGCTACTACGAGCATTAGTAAGGTACACATCAATAACATGTATATCAAATATACCTTCGATTTGCGATCCTTCGTATCCGCCAAATACTTGGGGCAGTTACCCTTCCAGTGACCAGTACCTTTGCAGTAGAAGCACTCAGTTTCAGGCTTAGGTCCAGACTTGGGCTTCTTCTCGGGAGTGGCAACTTGCTTGCTATTCTTCTTGAAGTTACCCTTCTTCCCTTTGCCCTTTTTCTTGAAACTAGTGGTCTGTTTTACCATCAACACTTGATGCTCCTTCTTGATTTCTACCTCCGCAACCTTTAGCATTGCGAAGAGCTCGGAAATCTTTTTCGTCATCCCTTGCATATTATAGTTCATCACGAAGCCTTTATAGCTTAGTGGCAATGATTATAGAACTCTGTCAATGACACTATCACTAGGAAGATTAACTCCCAGCTGAGTCAAGTGGTTATGGTACCCATACATTCTAAGTATGTGTTCACTGACAGAACTATTCTCCTCCACTTTGCAGCTACAGAACTTGTTGGAGACTTCATATCTCTCAACTCGGGCATTTGCTTCAAATATTAACTTCAACTCTTGGAACATCTCATATGCTCCATGACGTTCAAAACGTCTTTGATGTCCCGATTCTAAGCCGTAAAGCATGGCACACTGAACTATCGAGTAGTCATCAACTTTTCTCTGCCAGACATTCATAACGTCCGCAGTTGCATCTACAGCAGGCCTTGCACCTAGCGGTGCTTCCAGGACGTAATTCTTTTATGCAGCAATGAGGATAATCCTCAAGTTATAGACCCAGTCCATGTAACTGCTACCATCATCTTTCAACTTAGCTTTCTCTAGGAACGCATTAAAATTCAAGGGAACGGTAGCACGGGCCATTGATCTACAACAACATAGACATGCAAAAACTATCAGGACTAAGTTCATGATAAATTAAAGTTCAATTAATCATATTACTTAAGAACTCCCACTTAGATAGACATCCCTCTAGTCATCTAAATGATGACGTGATCCAAATCAACTAAACCATGTCCAATCATCATGTGAGATGGAGTAGTTTTCAATGGTGAACATCACTATGTTGATCATATCTACTATATGATTCACATTCGACCTTTCGGTCTCAGTGTTCCGAGGCCATATCTGCATATGCTAGGCTCGTCAAGTTTAACCCGAGTATTTTGCACGTGCAAAACTGGCTTGCACCCGTTGTATGTGAACGTAGAGCTTATCACACCCGATCATCACGTGGTGTCTCGGCACGATGAACTGTAGCAATGGTGCATACTCAGGGAGAAAACTTATACTTTAAAATTTAGTAATGGATCATCTTATAATGCTACCGTCGTACTATGCAAAATAAGATGCATAAAAGATACACATCACATGCAATCAAAATATGTGACATGATATGGCCATCATCATCGTGTGCTCATGATCTCCATCACCGAAGCATCGTCATGATCTCCATCATCACCGACTTGACACCTTGATCTCCATCGTAGCATCGTTGTTGCCTCTCCAACTATTGCTACTACGACTATCACTACTGGTGATAAAGTAAAGCAATTACATGGCGATTTCATTTCATACAATAAAGCGACAATCATATAGCTCCTGCCAGCTGCCGATAACTCTGTTACAAAACATGATCATCTCATACAACAATTTATATCACATCACAACAAGCCCTGAAAAAACAAGTTAGACGTCCTCTACTTTGTTGTTGCAAGTTTTACGTGGCTGCTACGGGCTTCTAGCAAGAACCGTTCTTACCTTCGCATCAAAACCACAACGATTTTTCGTCAAGTATGTTGTTTTAACCTTCAACAAGGACCGGCTGTAGTCAAACTCGATTCAACTAAAGTTGGAGAAATAGACACCCACCAGCTACCTATGTGCAAAGCACATCGGTAGAACCAGTCTCATGAACGCAGTCATGTAATGTCGGTCCGGGCCGCTTCATCCAACAATACTGCCGAATCAAAGTAAGATGTTGGTGGTAAGAAGTATGACCATTATCGCCCACAACTCATTTTGTTCTACTCATGCATATAACATCTATGCATAGACTTGGCTCGGATGCCACTGTTGGGAACGTAGTAATTCAAAAAAAATCCTGCGATCACACAAGATCTATCTAGGAGATCCATAGCAACGAGACGGGAGAGTGTCCACGTACCCTCGTAGACCGAAAGCGATAGCGTTTAGTAACGCGGTTGATGCAGTCGAATGTCTTCATGATCCGTCCGATCCAAGTACCAAACATACGGCACCTTCGTGTTCAGCACACGTTCAGCATGATGACGTCCCTCGGGCTCTTGATCCAGTAGAGGGTCGAGGGAGAGTTCCATCAGCACGGTGGCATGGCGACAGTGTTGATGATGTTACCGGCACAGGGCTTCGCCTAAGCACTACGACGATATGACCGAGGTGTTAAACTATGGAGGGGGGCACCGCACACGGCTAAGAGAAGAGTTATTATGCTTTGGGGTGCCCCCTGCCCCTGTATATAAAGGAGGGAGGGAGGAGGCCGGTGGCCTAGGAGGGGCGCTCCTATAGGGGGATCCTAGTTGGAGTCCCCTTCCTTTTCCAAGAGGGGAGAGAGGGAAAGAGTAGGAGAGGGAGAAGGAAAGAGGGGGGGAGGCGCCGCCCCCTCCTAGTCCAATTCGGACCAGCCATGGGGGGCGGCCACCCTGCAGCCTTCCTCTCCTTTCCACTAAAGCCCATTAAGGCCCACTACTTCCCCGGGGGGTTCCGATAACCTCCCGATACTCCGAAAAATGTCTGAATAACTCCAGAACCTTTCCGGTGTCTGAACATAACCTTCCAATATATCAATCTTTATATCTCGACCATTTCGAGACTCCTCATCACATTCGTGATCTCATCCGGGACTCCGAACAAACTTCGGTCATCAAAAACACATAGCTCATAATACAAATCGTCATCAAACGTTAAGCGTGTGGACCCTACAGGTTCGAGAACTATGTAGACATGATCGAGACACATCTCCGATCAATAACCAATAGCGGAACCTGGATGCTCATATTGGCTCCTACATATTCTATGAAGATCTTTATCGATCAAACCGCATAACAACATACGTTGTTCCCTTTGTCTTCGGTATGTTACTTGCCCGAGATTCGCTCGTCGGTATCATCGTACCTATTTCAATCTCATTACCGGCAAGTCTCTTTACTTGTTCCGTAATACTTCATCCCACAACCAACTCATTAGTCACATTGCTTGCAAGGCTTATAGTGATGAGCATTACGGAGAGGGCCCAGAGATACCTCAGCGATACACGGAGTGCCAAATCCTAATCTCGATCTATGCAACCCAACAAACACCTTCGGAGACACATGTAGAGCATCTTTATAATCACCCAGTTATGTTGTGACGTTTGATAACACACAAGGTGTTCCTTCGGTATTCGAGAGTTGCATAATCTCATAGTATGAAGAACATGTATAAGTCATGAAGAAAGCAGTAGCAATGAAACTGTAACGATCATAATGCTAAGCTAACAGATGGGTCTTGTCCATCACATCATTCTCCTAATGATGTGATCCTGTTCATCAAATGACACCACATGTCTATGGTTAGGGAAACATAACCATCTTTGATTAACGAGCTAGTTAAGTAGAGGCATACTAGGGACAATATGTATTTTCTATGTATTCACACATGCACTAAGTTTTCGGTTAATACAATTCTAGCAAGAATAATAAACATTTATCATGATATAAGGAAATATAAATAACAACTTTATTATTGCCTCTAGGGCATATTTCCTTCAGTTGGTTCACGAGCTGGCAAAGGCGGAGTAATGCGGTCTTGAAAATCTTCAGCTGAAAACCCTTGGTCAATATACTCATAGAGTTCTTTAAGATGAGAGTGGCTCAATTGCTTCTTTCAGAAGAATTTCCAAAGCAATTTCTAGAGACGCTTCTTGTTTTCTGCTGCGGTCATGTGCACAACTTTTGTGCGGTTGTGGATAGCATTTAGGTCGGCAGCCAGGTGCTCTTTCTCTTGGCAATCCTCACCCAATGCTTTAGCAGTAGTTGTTGAGTGCGCAAACTCACTTCAAGATTGGAAGGAGGTTGTGTGTTCGGTTGACGATCACGCTGAAGTAGCCGAGGTCCATTGAAAGTGTTGTGATAATATGGAGAGCTTGACACTGGAACTTTTCTTGAGGAAAATTTTTCCATGATTTTTCTCGTATCACGAACTGGATGAATGAAGCTCTTGTGACTAACTTTTGCAAGATATTCGGTTTTCATTGCATAGTCAACCACTTTCTGAATCCAAGGCGCAAATACCTTGATAGTATTCGTGTGCTGAGCTGAATCCATCAGTATGCATAGGAACATGTCTTCAACATCGAAGATGAACCCTTGAGAGATGGCATGGATGGTGTTCCGAAGAACATCAAAGATAGCATTGTCTGTATTCATCCCAGCTAACAGATAGAGTGTATAAGTGAGAATATGATATAATGTCTGATTATTGAATGTCAAGTGCTTAGGCAGAGGAGGACCATTGTAATCACGAATTTTATCTTCATCCATTGTGCATCGGAAATCTTCATCAAAGATCGCATCAATGTTATGAACCTGAATCTCAGTCTTGCCATGTTCAAATCGAGGGAAATGAAAGTGGGAAACAAAGTCTATTGCAGAGCATTTTATTATTTTCCCTTCAGTCATGCACTCTATGATCCATTTTGTGCTATCAGATGCATCACCAGAGATATATTGAGTGGCATAAAATTGCAGGATGATCTCTCTATTCCATGGATGCTGATATGCAAAGACATGCGTGAGGCCAAAGTCTTCGATGCATTTGCAATACTTTGTTGAAGCAGCCGATGTTTTTCATCACAGAAAAGTCCGAGAACTCATGAGGTAAAATCTTGCGGCTGTCATATAATATACAAGAATAATAAATGGCATGTTCCTGAGTCCAAAATCGAGGAGATTCTGAAGTGCGTGGCTTGTTGTATGGACTCTCTTGAAAGAAAGTTGGATGAGTGTTCCAATTGAAAAGTGGTCCTTTGATGCCAACGCCGATGGAAAACAGCGGCAGTTGCCGGCGAGGATATGGGTACTTGAGTTCATCTTCTACGGAAATCACTTCATCGCCATAAATGACCAAGTCTGAGTGATGAGCAGAAACTGGTATTGCTGAAGAAGGATCATCAACTGAAGTTCTTCGTGCAGTGTTGAGTGAGATTCTCAGAGGAGAAGGATTAGAAAATTGTTCAGGTGCTGAATTAGGCACCGAATCTTTATCAGCCACCGGGGACTGTTGGTGATTTGCTTCAGGAGTCATTTGGGGAGCAGGAGGAGGAACTGACTCATTTGGTTTAACATGAGCTGGATAGGCATGGCATTCAGACCGAGGAGGTTCACCTTCTTCTGATACTTGGTGCCGAAAAAAGTTTTCTTCATGTGCTGGGGAGGCCATAGACACTGTTTCAGTTGGCCTTGGCGAACTAGAAGCATTGACAACCGATTCACTGGTTGGTGAAGGAATTTCTCGTCCAGGAGAATTTTCTTTTTGTGTTTCAGCGTCTTCTTCTTCTTCTTCTTCTGCTGCTGCTGCTACTTGAACGGATCAATGTGTCCTTTGACAAGATCATTGTAACCAGTAACTTTGGCTTGATGATGAAGGCAGAACTTACGAACAATTTGATCTTGATCAGAGTAAAAACCCAATCACCTGTGCTGGAGGATAATCAAAGCCTTATTGACATCCACATAAAATTCTTCAAGTTGCTTGATGACAAACTTAGATTTTGTAGCTTTCATACGATTCTCAAGCTCGTTCAGTTGGGAAGTGAGGTCATTCATCTCAACTGAATCATTTCTCATGTCTTGTACTAGATCAGACGCTTGAGTAATGACTTCAGAGGGAATGGGCAAAGATGCCACTTCTCCATCAAATATGTTTTCCACAAATCTATCAAGTTGCTCCATAATGAACACTTGATTGAAATAATGTGGCACATCAGAATCAACTTGAGGTTGTGCAACAGTAGGAGCAGTCTATGCCACATTTTGCTTAGACGGAGGCATAGAGGCCAATGGCTGAGTCAACTTGGGAGCAAATTTTGCAGCCTGTTCTTTCACATTCGCAGCTCTTCGAGCAATCTACTTGGCAGAAGCGGCTTTAATTTGCTTCGCCTTTGGCTTCGGGAGCTTTTCTCCTAGCTTAGGAGAGCAGACAAGGGCATCAACTACCAAATTCTGTAGATCAATTGCATCATGATGATGAGTTGTGTTCACTTTGTCAACCATTGTGACAGTGGTTGGTGGGGTCTTTCTCTTCAACGGATTCTTCTTCGGAGGTGCAGTTGGGACAACACTTCCTTGAAGATCAGGTAGAACAGTGGATGTAGTGACATTCACTTGTTCGGAGAGAGTTGCGTCAATTTCTTTTCTCGTTAGCGAAGGATCATCTTGATCAGAAGAATCACTTTTAGGCTCAACTGGTTTAGCAGGCCTTTTCCTCGGTGCACTCTTTTTCTTCAGAGCAGTAGATTTTGGATCATGTTTGTTTTTTGAACAGTGTTCGGCTTTTCCTTCAGCCATTTTCTTTTTGACGCTTGATTTGATGAGACGACGATTTTCTTCTTCTCTTGCCCGCTCCTCTTCAGCCTTCTTGGCTCTCTTTTCAGCATTTTTGAGGCGCTTGGCCTTTTCTTCGAGGTATGAGTCAGGTGTCTTGAGAGATGACTCATGAGCTTCTGGAGGTGGTTGAGGCCTTTCCTGGGACTCACCTTCCCTAATGAGTCCAATTTTGCGACAATCACCCCACGGGGGATGGAAGGCAAAGTTCTAGGCATATCGAGGATGAACCGTTTTGTAGTTGAACCACTTCCGTAGCCAGTAACACCGAATCTTTTGCACACACCTTTTACTCTGAGTCAGTCTTCTCCAGGAACTATGTTGTAGTCATCATGAGATATACTGTGTCAAATTTTTGAGAGGTTGCCTGCCACCTTTCGTTTTCTTCGGAGCATCTGCTACTTGCTCATTTGCATTTGGTTCAGATCTCTTTCTCTTGCTGGTAGACGGGCCTACCGTTGGTCCCTTTGCATTTGGTGCTTTGGATTCATCTGTTGTGCCCATGAGTACCTCTTCTTCGTCAGCCATACTGTGCGGTCTGGTAGAATCCTAAACAGAATGCATACACCTGCGAAAAAGAATATGTACGAGGGAAAATGGGGATAGGGTCACAAATGCTCTCAGCGAATGTTTTTCCTGAACAAATAGCATTTTTAGGAAGAATCAGATACAGACTTTGTGAAATGGTTCAACTAAATGAAACAAATAGATCGAGCTAGTAGGTCCGGAGAATATACTAGACAGCGAGTTAGGCATGCAATTCGAGCAAAACATAACACAAACCCTAGATCTGAGACATTCAGATGCGGGGAACAACTACAAACCACATTCTCACTAGAAGGGTAAAAACCTAGATCTAAGATATGTGGTAAAATTGGAGATAAATAACCATGACGAACTCAAAACATGAGGTATGAAGGTCCGAGTACAAACCACACGTACCCTAGCTTGGTGACGTGCATCAACTACGACGGTGCAGGGAAGGAGATGTCCCGTGACGGCATGGAATGACTCTGGTGACCACTTTCCAGCAGTTAAGCGGTGAAGGGGTCATCAGCGTCGATCTGAAGGAGGAGCGCTGCAGCGAGGGTTTTGGCAGAGTGGAGGCGAGGAGAAAGAGAGTAAAGGTGGACGAAGGAGTGGTGCAGTTTATATTGGCGAATGGAAATAACCGCATGCAGAGGAATTTCATCGAACAGTCTCTAAGCAGAGACGATGACGGTTCGAAGGTTAGGATGGACTGGCAGATGATGTATTGCACGTGGCAACCATCATAAAAGATCGTGGTCCTGTCTTGGGAGGGAAACCCCAAATTTTGGACAGCTTTCGCCAAAATAGATTAATGTTCGGACCGAATCTTAATCATGGTCAAGGACACAAGATAAAGTTTCATTCTAGATAAAATTTGAGCATTTGTAACGAATCATCATAGACTGGAAGAGATAGAATAGAGGGAAAACAGGTCCTAGGTATTTCACTCAGAAAGATAAACACAAACACTCGAGCAAAAAGCTATGAGGGAAATGCATTTGGACAAACACTAAAACTTTCGATCGAGAAGAAATTCAAGGAAAGAGAATTGTGGTGGCGTAACCCACCATATAAGAACTATATGACCCTGAGTGTCGCACGGTTATCGTGGCACCCGGTTAGTCTAGTTCTTCGTTAATGTATTCACTCTTAGAAAGAAATTTTCACTTTGTCGAAATTTTCAAACTCTTCGAGTGTTATGCACCCATTCCTTTTAAGATGTGGAAGTGTTAGCACGGGTGCTGAGTCCAGCTTACTGCACGTTTGTGAAGTCTAGGATATTTAGCTCACACTGTAACACACAGAATCTTTTCTCATCGAGAGGCTTGGTGAAAATATTAGTGAGATTTTCTTCGGTCTTGATGTGATTGATAACAATATCCTCTCGAGCAACATGATCGCGAATAAAATGATGTCTGATGCCAATGTGCTTTGTGCGAGAATGCTGCAAAGGAGTGTGTGCAATTTTGATGGCACTCTCATTATCACAATATAGAGGGATATGCTTGACCTTGTGCCATAATCCTTTAGTGTCTGCTTCATCCACTATAACTAAGTGCAACAAGAGCCTGCAACAATATATTCGGCCTCAGCCGTAGACAGAGATACACAATTCTGCTTCCTTGATGACCAACAGACCAAAGATCTACCGAGCGAATGACATGTCCCCGAAGTAGATTTCCTATCAACAAAGTCACCAGCCGAATTTGAGTCTGAATACCCAACAAGATCAAACTGTGCTCCCTTAGGATACCATAAACCTAAGGTGGGGGTGTGAGCCAAATATCTCAGAATTTGCTTGACCGCTTGGTGATGCGATTCTTTCGGTGCAGCTTGATAGCGGGCACACATGCAAACACTCAACGTAATATCAGGTTTGGATGCACATAGATAAAGAAGACATCCAATCATTGAATGATAAACTTTCTGATCGTAATCCTTACCATACACATCTGCATCCAGCTTACCATTTGTGGGCATTGGAGTTTTATATCCCTTCATTTTGGAATCTTGCATTTTGAACTTCTTCAAGCACTCTTTCAGATATTTCTCCTGAGAAATGAAAATGCCATTTTCTTGTTGACGAATTTGTAGTCCGAGAAAGAATTTGAGTTCACCCATCATGGACATTTGATATCTATTAGACATCATTTTCCCGAATTCTAAGATGCAAGCATTGTTAGTACAACCAAAGATAATATCATCCACATAGATTTGTCAAATGAATAAATCATTGTCAACAACACGAGCGAAAAGTGTGGGATCTGTGGATCCTAGTTTGAACCCTTTGTCTGGCAAAAACTTCTTCAATGTGTCATACCATGCTCGAGGGGCTTGCTTTAGCCCATATAAAGCTTTCTTCAACTTGAAAACTTTGTTTGGAAACTCAGGGTGTTCAAATCCAGGTGGCTGTCTAACATAAACTTCCTCATTAATTTCACCATTGAGGAAAGCACTTTTCACATCCATTTGATAAAGCAAGATGTTAGTAATTTGCATAAGCGAGAAGAATGTGAATTGCCTCAAGGCGTGCTACAGGAGCATACACTACAAAATATACACTTCCGTGATGATACATGTTTGTCATAGTAGGTCGCGTTTTCTGTCATGCATGTACATCCATGACGATTTTATGACAGAATCAAGATAGTCATACCTATGCTGTCGTAGAAGTGTTCCATGACATTACCAAAATTATCATCACGGAAGTGTCCACTTCCATGAAGATTCACATATGTGCTTTTGTCAAGGGTGACCGACACGTGGCATCCACTGTAATAGAACGCTGTTAAGCTATCGGGTCCGGTTTTGGATCTGATAACTCGTTAACAGCCCCGACCAATGGGGATTTTCCACGTGTAAAATCATCATTGGTTGGAGGAAACACGTGTCAGCTCACCGTTGGGACAGATGTCATCCACTCATTGGACCGAAGGCGCCTATGGTATGTCGACACGTGGCACGGCCCAACAGAGGCCCATTCCTGTGAAAAGCCGGCCCGTTTGACTTGGACAAAAGGTGGCAGGCCGGCCCACGAAAAGCCTGTTAACGGCCTGTTCGCATATAGCCCATTTACAGCCCGCTAACTCAGGGCCTGTTACGACCTATCCGAATTAGGCCTAGTGGCGTCATCTGGGCCGTCCAATATGATTCCAAGCCATTTTAACTTCCGGCCCATGTATGGCCCATGACGTCTTTCGGCCCATATGAGGCCCTTTCTAACTCTTGGCCCATTAACGGCCCGTGGTGAAACTGGCCCGTAATGAATAGTGTATCAGTTTATACCCATTAACGGCCCGTGGTGAAACTGGCCCGTAATGAACAGTGTATCAGTTTATACCCATTAATGGCCCATTATTCCATTGGGCCATTTCCAGCCCATGTTATCTTTTGGCCTTCTCAGGGCCCATTTATTCTTGGGCTCATTTCCAACATTCGGTTACTTATGACTCGTTACTGTAATTTTCTGCTTATGGGCCAAATTTAGCCCGTGGTTACAGTTGGCACGTTTGTGGCCCGTTAATACGTTGGGTTGTTTTCATAGCGTCATCAAATACAGTGGATTAACAACGACCCGTTATGGTCGGCCCATGAACGGACCATTGCAACTCTAGCCTGTTTACGGCCATAATGCGGTCTGTTATTGTCCCATGTTTGTCCAATCGATCATACGGCCCGTATAAGGCCCGTTGATGATACGCCCCATAGAAGGCCAATTGTGTCTATGACCCATGGAAGGCTCATTGTTTCTATGGCCCGTAGAAGGCCCACTGTTTCTACGGCCGGTAGGAGGCCCAGTGTCACTACAGTAAATATGTAGCCCATGGTTATTGTGGCCTAGTTTTAAAAAATAGGTTATTGCGGCCACTAGCAAACCGCGGAAAAAGAAATGCATTAACTAGAAGCAAACAAATAAACAAGACAACAAGGAAATAAATAAGCAAGCAACTTGCGCTAGGCTATCACGGCTATTACACATATTACATCCACTAGGCATCAAAGTTCGCCACCAGTGCAAATATAGGTAACAAAGCAACATATAAACGCCGCAGCAAAACAAGTCTAGAACTGGAAACACTTCAAAAGAGCTCAAGAAACAATATCCTATGTAACCATAATGCTGGCATGATGGTTAGCAAGCTTATTAACTTTCTCTTGTTTGGCGTTTAAATCCTCCAGCGCTTGCTGTTGCACAAGAAAGTATGCATCTGAATTCTGCAGGGACTTCCTCAGTCCTTCGGCTTCTTGCTGCAGCACAGCTGACTGATGCCTTTCAGCTTGTAGCTGAGATTGAATAAGCCGAAGTGATTTAGGCAGCGAGTTCGAAGAGCTTGTGCCAGCGGTACTGGCCAATAACTCAAACACTACATTAACGCAGGACTGTGGGGTTTTCTCACTGTCTACAAGATCGTTTTTATCACCTTTCTTGGAGACCAACAGGGTTGTCTCACTATCTTGAACCTTATCTGCATTACTTTCTCTACCAGTGCATAGTGGGGTGCTCTTCTCCAATATTCTATTCGCATACTACAAGAGAAACAAGCAGACACAACACATGTTTAGCATGTAGTATACGAAACTCATTTTGGTAAACCGGTTCAGTAGTAAGGTGGACAGGATAACAACATGAAACAAACATATATCTATGTACTATGGTCACTGTATTGTCCATATCATTCTAGTTTATGTTGCCTAATCAAGATAGAGACACAGTTCAACTCATATATTTTTAAGACACAGCAACATAAATAGAATATAAGTGTGAGAAACTACACAACATTGGCAACACTTGTAATGTGCATCACATGAGAACATAACTACTTATACAGCTGAAACTGAAATCAACATAGAGCAAGAAGTTAGAACAACAATCCAGTTAAAGAAATAGGTTTAAAACATACCGGTTGCGCCATTAGAGTTTCAATCGGATCCTTCAAATTCGAAAGTAGTTGGTATGAGTAAATACAGTGATGCAACAACAAAGGAGTATGGACCATAGCTACAGAATATGACCTGAGAACAGTTGCTCTTCTGCTTTAAACGTGGAGTTTGGGATAGCTGTGGTGATCTTCGTGCTTTTGGCACTGCAGTTGCTTTACAAACTGCTCATGTGGGGGTACTATGTGGTGGACATGGTGCTTTGTCAACTAGAAGTGGGTTACTATCCATTGGGGTTGCGGTTAGCTGGGTTGTAGCTGGTTCTCTGCCCAACGGTGTAAGTGTGCAGTTTGGAAGAGTCTCGATTATGTGTGGTGGGGCTTGTTTGTGGGCCAGTACAACCATGGTTCTATCTGCATCGACGGGTAGCACTGTCTTTTGTGAAGAACGGGTTTTTGCTCCCTTAGATACAACCATCACCGCTCCAATTTAAATGGCTGATAAACAAGAAAAGAAATTGAACATACAGACATTGTATGATAGATGGATGTGGCAATTCACATATATGTTGTCTAACCAAACATGACAGCATGACACAATTTGACATATATGATGCCTAACTAAACAGGATAGCATGAGACAGTTTCAGATTTATGATGGATAACTTAACAGGATATAATGGCATAATTCAACATATGATGAGTATCTAAACAAGATGACATGACAGAACTATATGATTTCTTTCTAAAATAGGTTGGGATGAAATAATTCACATACATGTTGTCTAAGTATACAGGATGGCATGATATAATTGACATAATTGATTCATAAACTAAGCAGATGGCACTCGCATGTATGCTCTCTAAACTAAGCAGATGGAATTCAATATTGTGCATATGATGTCTAAACTAAGCAATGCAAGACACCATATGCATGATATGAGAAATATAAACATTGCATCTTAGAGCATACACCTTAGATGGGATATAGGACTGGTCATCTGTCTTTGAATCCTCCTCTGAGGAGCTCCCTGTAACCATCGAGATATATGCTTCAACAGGTACCATTGCCTGCTCTGAAGACCTTATTTTCACTCCAGATTTTTCCATAACCCGCTCAAATGGTTGATACACATGAAGAGTAGTTCAATATACACAGATTGTCGTCAAATGGAATACGTAATCAAAAAAATATGACATGAGATAATTCACATATATGATGCTTGGCTACATGGTGTTGCATAATTCACATATATGATAACTGGCTGAAAAACATGGCATTGCATAATTCACATATCTGATATAGAAAGCAAACAAGAGGCATTCACACAAAGCATGTCTAATCTAAGTAGATGGCATGGCAATGCGAGACATCATATGCATGATATGAGCAATATAACCCAGCCAAGTTAGAGCATGCACCTCGGGGGGGGGATACGACTGGTCATCTGTCTGTGAATCCTCTTCTAAGGAGCTATCTGTAACCAGCAAGAAATCTGCATCGACAGGTGATGAACCACAAGTATAGGGGATCTATCGTAGTCCTTTCGATAAGTAAGAGTGTCGAACCCAATGAGGAGCAGAAGGAAATGACAAGCGGTTTTCAGTAAGGTTTTCTCTGCAAGCACTGAAATTATAGGTAACAGATAGTTTTGTGCTAAGATAAACTGTAACGAGTAACAAGCAATGAAAGTAAATAAAGTGCAGCAAGGTGGCCCAATCCTTTTTGTAGCAAAGGATAAGCCTGGACAATTTCTTATAATGAGAAAGGAGCTCCCGAGGACACATGGGAATTATCGTCAAGCTAGTTTTCATCACGCTCATATGATTCGCGTTCGGTACTTTGATAATTTGATATGTGGGTGGACCGGTGCTTGGGTACTGCCCTTACTTGGACAAGCATCTCACTTATGATTAACCCCTATTGCAAGCATCCGCAAATACAAAAGAAGTATTAAGGTAAACCTAACCACAACATTAGACATATGGATCCAAATCAGCCCCTTACGAAGCAACGCATAAACTAGGGTTTAAGCTTTTGTCACTCTAGCAACCCATCATCTACTTATTACTTCCCAATGCCTTCCTCTAGGCCCAAATAATGGTGAAGTGTCATGTAGTTGACGTTCACATAACACCACTAGATGAAAGACAACATACATCTCATCAAAATATCGAACGAATACTAAATTCACATGACTACTAATAGCAAGACTTCACCCATGTCCTCAGGAACAAATGTAACTACTCACAAAGCATATTCATGTTCATAATCAAAGGAGTAATAATATGCATTGAGGATCTGAACATATGATCTTCCACCAAGTAAACCAATTAGCATCAACTACAAGGAGTAATCAACACTACTAGCAACCCATAGGTACCAATTTGTGGTTTTGATACAAGATTGGATACAAGAGATAACTAGGGTTATGAGAGGAGATGGTGCTGGTGAAGATGTTGATGGAGATTGACCCCCTCCCGATGAGAGGATCGTTGGTGGTGACGATGGTTATGATTTCCCCCTCCCGGAGGGAAGTTTCCCCGGTAGAACAGCTCTACCGGAGCTCTAGATTGGTTCCGCTTCGTGGCGGCAGAGTTTCGTCCCGTAAGCTTGCCTCTGATTTTTTACAGGGTAAAAGCCTTCATATAGCAGAAGATGGGCATCGGAGGGCCACCAGGGGGCCCAGGAGACAGGGGGCGCGCCTAGTAGGGGTGGGCGCGCCCCCACCCTCCTGGCCTGGGTGTGGGCCCCCTCCGGTAGTTTCTTCGCTCAATAATTCTTATTAATTCCAAAAATAAGTTCCGTGGAGTTTCAAGATTTTTGGAGCAGTGCAGAATAGGTTTCCAATGTTTGCTCCTTTTCTAGCCAGAATTCCAGCTGCCGGCACTCCTCCTCTTCGTGGTAAACCTTGTAAAATAAGAGAAAATAGCCATAAGTATTGATATATAATGTGTAGTACCAGCCCATAATGCAATAAATATTGATATAAAAGCATGATGCAAAATGGACGTATCAACTCCCCCAAGCTTAGACCTCGTTTGTCCTCAAGTGGAAGCCGATATCGAAAAATATGTCCACATGATTAGAGATAGAGGTGTCGATAAAAATAAAATATGGACCTGCAGGCATCATGATCATTCTTATAACAGCAACATAAATAGATTTTATCATATAATTTCTTATTCTCAAGTAACAATCAATTCACAATGTCAGTATGGTTCAGAAACTTCATTGGGAACTAACAAACTATAATCTCAGTCATTGAAGCAATTGCAATTTATCATAACATCAGAAAGAGTCAAGAATAGAGCTTTTCAGCAAGTCCACACACTCAACTATCATGTAGTTTTCTACAATTTCTAACACTTATGCAACACTTGTGGTTATGGAGTTTCAACCGGACACTGAGAAAGATAGGGGCTTATTGTGTTGCCTCCCAACGTATTCACCTTTAGATGATGTCAACAATAATAGTCCATGCAAACTTACATCCAATTGGATATATATCAAGATCTTTCAAACACGAGGAGCTTTCCAAAGAATAAAATGAAAAAGGGAAAGGTGAATATCACCTTGACTCAAGCATAAAGTAAAAACATAAAGTAAAAGATAGGCCCTTCGCAGAGGGAAGCAGAGATTGCCATGTGCTTTTAGGGTTGGATGCACAAAATCTTAATGCAAAAGAACGTCGCTTTATATTGCCACTTGTATGTGGACCTTTATTATGAAGTCCGTCGCTTTTATTGCTTCCACAACAAGATCGTATAAAGCTTATTTTCTCTGCACTAATAAGTCATACATCTTTAGAGAGCAATTTTTATTGCCTGCAACATGACAACTTACTTGAAGGATCTTACTCAATCCATAGGTAGGTATGGTGGACTCTCATGGCAAAAACTGGGTTTAAGGATATTTGGAAGCACAAGTAGTATCTCTACTTGGTGCAAGAATTTGGCTAGCAAGAGGGGGAAAGGCAAGCTCAACATGTTGGGAAGATCAATGACAATATACTTTAACTGAGATGTGAGAAAACATAAACCATTACGTTGTCTTCCTTGTCCAACATCAACTCTTTTAGCATGTCATACTTAATGAGTGCTTCACAATCATAAAAGATGTCCAAGATAGTATATTTGTATGTTAGACCTCTCTTTCCTTATTACTTCCTATTAATCTCAACGATGACCAAAACTATGTTTGTCAACTCTCAACAACTTTTATGCCTCATACTTTCTATGTGTGAAGTCATTACTATCCATAAGATCAATATGAACTCTTTTATTCTTTTTATTCTTTCTACTTTCTCAAGATCATAGCAAGATAGCAAAGCCCTTGACTCAACACTAATCTTTATTATAGATAGCTCACAGACTCGATTACATAAAGAGACCACAAAGCAAAACTCAAAACTAATTGATACTTGAAACTTCAATCTACTAGATCAAGATACTACTAAAAGGATCGAACTAAATAAAACAGTAAAGATAGGAGTGTGATGGTGATACGATAACGGGGCACCTCCCCCAAGCTTGGCAGTTGCCAAGGGGAGTGCCCATACCCATGTGATTATGTCCTCGAAGGTGGTGAAGTAGGAGTTGTTGATGATGTAGGCTTGTCTTCCACCTTCCAAGGCATAGGCTCACAATCATAGAAGGGCGATCGAGTCTCCGGGATCCTCAAATCTGCAGCCAAACTCATCCTCTTGAATCTATATTCATACTCACAGTTTTGATTTTGCAGGTCATAGATCTAGGCTTGGAGGTGCTCGATTTTCTCTTGAAGCGTGAAGATGGTCTCCCCAATGACCTTGGAATCTAGCTTGTGGTTATTGGTGAACTCCGTGATCATCATCTGGTTGGCGTTGAGTCCATGCTCCACCATCCCTTGGCACTTGAAAACTTGTTGCTCCACGGCTTCGAGCTTTGTCTCCACGCTTCCGGTACGCCTTGGTCCCTCCACATCGCGGATGTGCAGCACCCCCTCACGCATCTCAATGGTTTGAGGGTGTTGCGGCACCTCTGTGAGATAGGGGTTGATAACCCCCTCGAAAAACTTGTCCTTGGGAGCGCTTGGAGACGTCATGATGCCCTAGATCTGTCAGAAAAATAGCTCGAAATGAAAATAGAGGATATTTGCGTGATACGGTGGTCAAAGCCTTCGGGAGATTATATAATGAACTTTTACCGACCAAAATACGTAATGTGTAAGAAAACGGAGTCCGGGAGGCACACGAGGTGGCCACGAGACAGGGGGGCGCGCCTAGTAAGGGTGGGCGCGCCCTCCACCCTCGTGGAGGCCTCGTGTCCTTCCCGGACTACTTCTTTCTTCCTAAAACTCTTAAATATTCCAAAATAGATAAAAATTGCCATTAGAATTGTTTTGGAGTCGGTTTACTTACCGTACCATATACCTATTCCTTTTCGGAGTCTGGAACATTCTGGAAAGTGTCCATTATGTATTCCTCCGGGGTTACGGTTTCAATAATATTAGTTTCAACATTGATAGGATTACCTGAGATATAATGTTTAATTCTTTGACCGTTCACCACCCTCGGACTTGTGCCTTCGAAGTTGTTGATTTTTATGGCACATGAACGATAGACCTCCTCGATAACGTAAGGACCTTCCCATTTAGAGAGAAGTTTTCCTGCAAAAAAACTTAAAAGAGAGTTGAATAATAACACATAATCACCTACGCTAAACTCACGCTTTTGTATCTTTTTATCATGCCAGCGTTTGACTTTTTCTTTGAATAGCTTGGCATTCTCATAGGCTTGGGTTCTCCATTCATCAAGTGAACTAATATCAAATAACCTCTTCTCACCAGCAAGTTTGAAGTCATAGTTGAGCTCTTTAATAGCCCAATATGCTTTATGTTCAAGTTCAAGAGGTAAGTGACAAGCTTTTCCATAAACCATCTTATACGGAGACATACCCATAGGATTTTTGTATGCAGTTCTATAGGCCCATAATGCATCATCAAGTTTCTTGGACCAATTCTTTCTAGATCTATTCACAGTCTTTTGCAAAATTAATTTGAGCTCTCTATTGCTCAACTCTACTTGACGACTAGACTGCGAGTGATAAGGAGATGCGATTCTATGATTAACATCATACTTAGCAAGAATCTTACGAAAAGCACCATGAATAAAATGTGAACCACCATCAGTCATAAGATATCTAGGGACTCCAAACCTTGGAAAAATAACTTCTTTAAGCATTTTAATAGAGGTGTTATGATCAGCACTACTAGTTGGAATAGCTTCTACCCACTTAGTAATGTAATCAATAGCAACTAAAATATGTGTGTAACCATTAGAGGCAGGAAAAGGTCCCATATAATCAAAGCCCCAAACATCAAACGGTTCAATAACAAGAGAATAATTCATAGGAATTTCTTGATGTCTACTAATATTACCAATTCTTTGACATTCATCACAAGATAAGACAAACTTACGAGCATCTTTGAAGAGAGTGGGCCAATAAAAACCAGATTGCAGTACCTTATGTGCGGTTCTATCTCCGGCGTGGTGTCCTCCATATAATTCAGAGTGACACTTGCGTAAGATCTGTTCCTGTTCATGCTCAGGTACACAACCTCTAATTACACCCTCTACTCCTTCTTTATAAAGGTGTGGGCCATCCCAGAAGTAATGTCTTAAATCATAAAAGAACTTTTTCTTTTGCTGGTATGTGAAACTAGGTGGTATAAATTTAGCAACAATGTAATTAGCATAATCAACATACCAAGGAGCAGTACGAGAAGCATTAATGACAGCTAATTGTTCATCAGGAAAGCTATCATCAATAGGCAGTGGGTCATCAAGAACATTCTCTAACCTAGACAAGTTGTCTGCAACGGGGTTCTCAGCTCTCAATAATATGCAAGTCAAATTCTTGGAGCAAGAGAAACCATCTAATAAGTCTAGGCTTAGCATCTTTCTTTTCCATAAGATATTTAATAGCAGCATGATCAGTGTGAATAGTAACTTTGGAATCAACAATATAAGGTCTAAACTTATCACATGCAAACACAACTGCTAAAAACTGTTTTTCAGTAGTAGCATAATTTCTCTGGGCAGCATCAAGAGTCTTACTAGCATACTGGATAACATTCAATTTCTTATCAACTCTTTGCCCTAGAAAAACACCTATAGCATAATCACTAGCATCACACATAATTTCAAAGGGTAAATTCCAATCAGGTGGCTGAACAATAGGTGCAGTGATCAAAGCTTTCTTAAGTATTTCAAATGCTTCTACACAATCATCATCAAAGACAAAAGGAATATCTTTTTGCAATAAATTAGTCAGAGGCCTAGAGATTTTAGAAAGGTCCTTAATGAACCTCCTATAAAAACCTACATGATCAAGGAAACTTCTTATACCTTTTATGTCCTTTGGACATGGCATCTTTTCAATACCATCAGCTTTTGCTTTATCAACTTCAATACCTCTCTCGGAAATCTTATGCCCCAAGACAATGCCTTCATTAACCATAAAGTGGCACTTTTTCCAATTCAAGACGAGACTAGTGTCTTCGCATCTCTGCAAAACTCGATCAAGGTTGCTCAAGCAATCATCAAAAGAGGATCCATAGACGGAGAAATCATCCATGAATACCTCACAAATCTTTTCACAAAAGTCAGAGAATATAGCCATCATACATCTTTGAAAGGTAGCAGGTGCATTACATAAACCAAAAGGCATACGTCTATAAGCAAAAGTACCAAAAGGGCAAGTAAAAGTAGTTTTAGATTGATCCTTCGCTGATACAGGTATTTGAGAGAAACCAGAATAACCATCTAGAAAGAAGAAATGTGTGTGTTTGGATAGTCTTTCTAGCATTTGATCGATAAAAGGTAAAGGGTAATGATCTTTCTTAGTAGCTTTATTTAATTTAAGGAAATCAATTACCATCCTATAACCTGTAATAACTCTTTGCGGGATCAATTCATCTTTATCATTAGCAACAACGGTAATACCTCCCTTTTTAGGAACACAATGGTCAGGGCTTACCTAATCACAATCAGCAACGAGATAAATTATACCTGCCTCAAGGAGCTTCAGTATCTCCTTTCTTACCACTTCTTTCATCTTAGGATTCAATCGTCATTGAGGATCTCTAACTGGTTTGACATCGTCCTCCAAATTAATTTTGTGTTAGCATAACGTGGGGCTAATGCCCTTGAGATCATCTAGATTATATCCAATAGCAGCACGGTGCTTCTTCAGAGTTTTCAATAATCTTTCTTCTTCTTGCTCTGAAAGGTTAGCACTAATAATAACAGGATATATTTTCTTTTCATCAAGACAAGCATACTTAAGACTATCAGGTAGTGGTTTGAGTTCAAACACGGGATCACCCTTGGGTGGAGGGGGATCCCCTAGAATTTCAACGGGTAGGTTGTGTTTCAGCATAGGTTCCTGTTGACGAAACACTTCATCTATTTCCCTTCTTTCCTTCATAAACATATCATTTTCATGGTCTAGCAAATATTGTTCTAACGGATCAGTAGGAGGCATGGCAATAGAAGCAAGACCAATAATCTCATCCTTACTAGGTGATTCTCTATCACGAGGTTGTCTACGAAACTTAGCAAAATTAAACTCATGAGACATACCCTCTAAGCCAATTGTAACAGTATCCTTTTCACAATCAATCTTAGCATTAACTGTATTCAAGAAGGGTCTACCAAAAATAATGGGACAAAAGTCATCCTGTGGGGAACTAAGAACAAGAAAATCAGTAGGATATTTAACCTTCCCACACAAGACTTCAACATCTCTAACAATCCCAATTGGTGAAATAGTATCTCTATTGGCAAGTTTGATAGTAACATCAACACCTTCCAATTCAACGGGTGCAATATCATGCATAATTTATTTATATAAGTCATAGGGTATTGCACTAGCACTATCACCCATATCACATAAGCCATGATAACAATGATCTCCTATTTTAACAGAAATAACAGGCATGCCTACAACAGGTCTACGTATCTTAGCATCTGGTCTAACAATATTAGCAGTCTCACCACAGAAATAAATAACATGCCCATCTAAATCATCATCCAATAGATCTTTAATCATATCAATACTAGGTTCAACTTTGATTTGCTCAGGAGGTGTATAAGTCCTAGTATTACTCTTACGAACAAGAGTCGAAGTTTTAGCACGATCCTTTATCCTAACAGGAAAAGGAGGTTTCTCAACATAAGTACTAGGAACAATAGGATCACTATAGGTGACAGTCTTTTCTTCAACTGTAATAGGTGCAACTACTTTTACTTCAATGGGAGGATTATATTTAAACCACTTCTCCTTAGGGAGATCAACGTGAGTAGCAGATTCACAGAAAGAAGCTACTATCTCAGAGGCAAGTCCATATTTAGCGCTAAATCCACGAAAAGCATCGGTATTCATAAAAGATTTAACACAATCAAACTTAGGTGTCATACCTGACTCCTTACCATCTCGGAACCCCAATATTCAGAGTTGCATTTAATTCTTTCCAATAAGTCCCATTTGAATTCAATAGTCTTCAGCATATAAGAACCAACACAGGAAGTATCGAGCATGTTGCGATCATTGAGAGAAAGCCGAGCATAAATTTTTTGAATAATCATTTGTCTGGAGAGCTCATGATTGGGGCATGAATATAACATTGACTTAAGCCTCCCCCAAGCTTGAGCGATGCTTTCTCCTTCGCGAGGCCAGAAATTATATATGTAATTACGATCACGATGAACAAGATGCATAGGATAGAACTTCTGGTGAAATTCCAACTTCAATCGTTTATAGTTCCAAGATCTCGTATCATCACATAGCCTATACCACGTCAATGCATCTCCCTTCAAAGATAAAGGGAAGACCTTCCTTTTGACAACATCACTAGGAATACCTGCAAGCTTAAATAATCCACAAACTTCATCCAGAAAGATAAGGTGTAAATCGGGATGCAATGTTCCATCTCCAGCAAATGGAATAGCTAGCAGTTTCTCTATCATACCCGAAGGAATCTCAAAGTAGATATTTTCAGTAGGTTCAGTAGGTTGAGGAGCAACTCTTTTCTCTTCTGTTCGGGGTGAAGATGCCCCAAACAAGCCCCTCAAAGGATTAGTTTTCATAGTAACAAG
Organism: Triticum aestivum; assembly: GCF_018294505.1. NCBI lineage: Eukaryota > Viridiplantae > Streptophyta > Magnoliopsida > Poales > Poaceae > Triticum > Triticum aestivum. The sequence goes on along the minus strand of NC_057798.1, from coordinate 397,357,158 downwards.
TGATAGAAAATTTCAGCACACTATATAAATGTTTCCTTACCAAGTTCCACTCACCAAAAGCGCTACACTCCCCGGCAACGGCGCCAGAAAAGAGTCTTGATGACGCACAAGTATAGGGGATCTATCGTAGTCCTTTCGATAAGTAAGAGTGTCGAACCCAACGAGGAGCAGAAGGAAATGACAAGCGGTTTTCTGTAACGTTTTCTCTGCAAGCACTGAAATTATAGGTAACAGGTAGTTTTGTGATAAGATAAATTGTAATGAGTAACAAGCAATGAAAGTAAATAAAGTGCAGCAAGGTAGCCCAATCCTTTTTGTAGCAAAGGACAAGCCTGGACAATTTCTTATAATAAGAAAGGAGCTCCCGAGGACACATGGGAATTATCGTCAAGCTAGTTTTCATCACGCTCGTATGATTCACGTTCGGTACTTTGATAATTTGACATGTGGGTGGACCGGTGCTTGGGTACTGCCCTTACTTGGACAAGCATCCCACTTATGATTAACCCCTATTGCAAGCATCGGCAACTACAAAAGAAGTATTAAGGTAAACCTAACCACAACATTAGACATATGGATCCAAATCAGCCCCTTACGAAGCAACGCATAAACTAGGGTTTAAGCTTCTGTCACTCTAGCAACCCATCATCTACTTATGTAACACACGGATAATTAGGCTACAGTAAAACTCTCCTAATGATGACATGTCATCTTTGATTACTGTTGCTAAACTTTCGTTAGTTCCAACCGGTCCAAAAATCAATTCAAAAAAATGGCAAACAACAAAAGTTTTTAAAAGTTGAAATAAAAGTGTTCAAACAGTGGCAAAAATGACATAGGTAATTATGGTGTAGAAGACACAATTTTATAGACTACCTAAATGACCTAGATTAAACAAAACAGAAAAGGAAAAAGAAATAAATAAAAGAAAATACAAAAAAGAAACAGAAAAGAAGAAAAGCGAAGCCCCCCTGGACCAGACGGCCCAGCTCGCAGCCAGGCCGGCCCGCCTGGCCCAGCTGGCCACACACGGCCCTGCTCCCCTGCCTCGTCCCCTTCCCCTGTTCCCCCGACCCAGGTCGGAACAGGGGGCGTCCCAGCCTGACCCCCTCGCCGGCGTCGAGGAGGGGATAAGGCCGCCACGCCCTCGCCTCCTCGATCCCTTCTCCCACTCGCCCCGCTCTCTCCCTTGGTCCCTGCGCCTCCTCCTTAGATCCACCTCGCTCTCTCCCTCACTCCCCACCGCAGCCGAACGCCACCGCCGCCATGGCTCCGGCCTAGCCACGACCACCATGCCCACCTCGCCACCCCTCTGTGTTTCCAAGGGCCGCCGTCGTCCGCTGCTTCGACCGGTGCATCCCGTTGGAGATTGGAGCCACCGCAACACCCACGACGCCGCCGTCTTCCTCCTCTGCTCCGACGAACTTAGCCGCCGAATTCGCCGCACTGAGCCCTCCCCGAGCCCACTTAAGCACACCTGCAGGAGCAACATGAGCATGCCCTTCTTTCCCCTCTCTTTCCCGAGCATTTCCGTCGCCGTAGCTCCTCCTCCATGCCGTGCCCGAATGAGTCTTCGCCCGAGCTCGTCGCCGGCGTGGCCACGGTGACCATTTGGTCCCGTGCGTGCCACCGTTCTGCTTCTCGCGTCGACTAGATGCCATAGACGCCTCACGCTGCTCGTTTAGTGCACGGCAACTTCGATCCCCGTCCGCGCCCGAACTACCGTCCGCCGCGCTCGTCGCCGGCGACCATTCCGGCCACCCCCCACCGACGTGCTCCCCTCCATCAGCCGCGGCGCGAAGAGGCTGTTCCAGAGAGCCTGGCCGCGGCGCGAAATCCGATGCTCGCCGGGGTTCGGCCACTGCGCGCGAGCTCGCCGGAGCTACTCTGGCGGCTCCGCTGAGCTGGCACCCCAGGGCCCCACCCCTGGGTCACTGCCTGTGGTCCTGGGGGCCCCAACTGGCCACGTTGACCGAAGTCAACTACGCTGACGTGGCAGCTACTGCCACTGACATGCGGGCCCCATGCCATAAAACGAATAAAAACAAATAGATAAACTGCTAATTAAGTAAATTAATTAATTAAAACCTAATCTCTCACTGACTACTGGGCTCCACCTACTAATTAACCCATTTAGTTAGTTTTAAAACTCTGTTAATGCCCCTGACAATGACATGTGGGTCCCACTGGACCCACCTGTCTAGTTTGACTGGTCAACCGACCAGTTGACCTGCTGACATCACTTTGATGTCGTGCTTGCATCATCAAACACTATTCTGGATAATGTTGGATTTAAATAAATAATTAAAATTGGAAAATTATTAAAACTTTAGAAAATCATATAAATTAAACCGTAGCTCGGATGAAAATATTTTCTACATGAAAGTTGCTCAGAACGATGAGACGAATCCGGATACGCAGCACGTTCGTCCGCCACACATCCCTAACATATCGAACACACAACTTTCCCCCTCCGGATCAACTGTCCGAAAACGCAAAACACCAGGGATACTTTCTTGGATGTTTCCCCCTTTCGCCGGTATCACCTACTACCGCGTTAGGGCACACCTAACCCCGCTCATTGTCATGTCATGCGTCGTCATGCTTATGTTTGCATTGTCTTTACTGTTTCTTCCCCCTCTTCTCTCCGGTAGACTACGAGACCGACGCTGCTGCTGCCTAGTTCGACTACGGAGTTGACGACCCCTCCTTCTTGCCAGAGCAACCAGGCAAGCCCCCCCCCTTGATCACCAGATATCGCCTATTCTTCTCTATACTGCTTGCATTAGAGTAGTGTAGCATGTTATTGTTCGGTTACTCCTATTCTGTTGCATAGCCTGTCATTGTTGCTACAGTCGTTGATACCTTACCCGCAATCCTAAATGCTTAGTATAGGATGCTAGTTTATCATCATTGGCCCTACATTCTTGTCAATCTGCCTTGCTATACTATCAGGCCGTGATCACTTGGGAGGTGATCACGGGTATATACTATACATATATACATACTATACAGATGGTGACTAAAGTCGGGATGGCTCGTTGAGTACCTGCAAGTGATTCCAACGTGGGGGCTGAAAGGAGAGGTGGCTCCATCCCGGTAGAGATGGGCCTGGGTTCCCGACGGCCCCTGACTGTTACTATGTGGCGGAGCGACAGGGCAGGTTGAGACCACCTAGGCGAGAGGTGGGCCTGGCCCTGGTTGGCGTCCGTGGTTACTTCATAATAACACGCTTAACGAGATCTTGGTATTTGATCTGAGTCTGTCCACTGGCCTATACGCACTAACCAACTACGCGGGAACAGTTTTGGGCACTCGATGTCGTGGTATCAGCCAAAGCCTTCTTGACGTCAGCGACGGAGCGGCGCGCGCCGGATTGGACTGGAATGCCTACTCTTGTATTAGGGAGGCTAGGTCTGCTTCCGGCCGCCCTCACAACGTGCAGGTGTGCAATGGGCGATGTGCCCAGACCCCTGCGTGCATAGGATTTAGACCGGCGTGCTAACCTCTCTGTTGTGCCTAGGTGGGGCTATGACGTGTTGATCTTCCGAGGCCGGGCATGACCCAGGAAAGTGTGTCCGGCCCAATGGGATCGAGCGTGTTGGGAAATGTGGTGCACCCCTACAGGGAAGTTCATCTATTCGAATAGCTGTGTTCCTCGGTAAAAGGATGACCCGGAGTTGTACCTTGACGTTATGACAACTAGAACCAGATACTTAATAAAACACACCCAGACAAGTTCCACAAACAACCCGGTGATCGCTTTTCCACAGGGCGACGAGGGGAGGATCGCCGGGTAGGATTATGCTATGCGATGCTACTTGGAGGACTTCAATCTACTCTCTTCTACATGCTGCAAGACGGAGGCTGCCAGAAGCGTAGTCTTTGATAGGACTAGCTATCCCCCTTTTATTTTGGCATTCTGAAGTTCAGTCCACCGATATTGACTTTTTACACATATACCCATGCATATGTAGTGTAGCTCCTTGCTTGCGAGTACTTTGGATGAGTACTCACGGTTGCTTTCTCCCTCTTTTTCCCCTTTCCCTTCTACCTGGTTGTCGCAAGCAGATGCCGGAGCCCAGGAGCCAGACGCCACCGTCGACGACGACTCCTACTACTCTGGAGGTGCCTACTACTACATGTAGGCCGCTGACGACGGCCAGGAGTTGTTAGGAGGATCCCAGGCAGGTGGCCTGCGCCTCTTTCGATCTGTATCCTAGTTTGTGCTAGCCATCTTATGGCAACTTGTTTAACTTATGTCTGTACTCAGATATTGTTGCTTCCGCTGACTTGTTTATGTCGAGCACTTGTATTCGAGCCCTCGAGGCCCCTGGCTTGTAAGATGATGCTTATATGACTTGTTTTACTTTTAGAGTTGTGTTGTGATATCTTCCCGTGAGTCCCTGATCTTGATCATCCACGTTTGTGTGCATGATTAGTGTACGATTGAATCGGGGGCGTCACAAGTTGGTATCAGAGCCGACTGCTTGTAGGAATCCCCTTTCCAACTCCTTGGCCGAAGTTGAGTCTAGAAGCCGAAAACTATTTTACTAACTTGGCTGTGTGGCTTACGGGCCCACGTCGCCATTGGGTGGTATTAGGATCTTTTACTCCTCGACCTTTACTCGGGGACTCTGATCTCTCTTCTATTTGGGTTAAATGATTTTTCTAAAATCTAACATTAGGATCTCGTGATCACATTCATCCGGAGAGCCCCTCACTCCAGATGATTGCTTGCTGCACCAGAAGATTCCAAAGATACTCTCTGAAGTTCTCTTGAGACTTTGTGCCCGTTGCTTTTGCAATCCCCTACCACCGTTGTATCCTTATGGATAGCCTTATATCCTTGTCGTCCATACCTTCATCCTGAGTTGCTCTTGTTATTACAAGATACCCTGAAATGTTTCCTATATCCCGAAAATCCATTTTTTCCCACTGCCTTGCATTTCTTGCCCCATGAATACCCCCTACGGATAATTCCTCGCACTTATCTAGTATCCATCCTTCCCCCGTTGTTCATATGAATCACAAGATACATTGAAATACTATATGATCTTTCGGAAATCCTCTGCCCGCTATTGCTCGACAAATACTTGTCTGCTTGCATTATGGATGTGTTCCATATGTCTAGCAATATTCATAGTATCCTTTGTCGTTATCATTTCGAGTTCCTTGATTCAATATGTTGTGAATGCTTGCAATCCTCATCTGAATCCTAATATTCATCCTTCCAGCTCAGATGTCATGTTGAACAAGAGTTGTTTCTCGATCAATCAAATTACCATCGGTTGTACCCCTAAGCCTACTCAAATTATCGATCACTGATCAGAGCGTTTGCTTCTGATCCGTTGATTTGGAAATCATAATTCTTTTGCATTTGAGCTTTGAATTTGCCAGTTGTTTATATGACCTAATGCCTCTGCATTCTTTATTCCTCTAAGTGAGTACCGATGCTCACATCAACTCCGTTGTGGATCGCCCGATCCGTTGTTGGATTTTATCCGACAGTGTACTTTATATTCAATAACCTTGTGAGCCTTTCCTCAGATACATATGCCTTTGGTAAATTGTATCCCTGCTTTTGTCAACAATGCTCTGCTCCCTAGCTTGAGTTATTCGCTCCTGAAGTTTGTGGTATATGTTCCTAAGATGCCCTGATGGGTTGAACCAACGCCTTCCCTAATCTGTGTGAACCCGAAAGAATTCATGTGTCATACTTATCTGGTATTGCACCGGGTAAAACTTTCAACAACTAATGTCTTTTAAGAAAAATGAGAAGTGAATGGAAGGTCATGTTGGGGAACGTTGCAGAAAATTAAAATTTTTCCTACGGTTTCACCAAGATCCATCTATGAGTTCATCTAAGCAATGAGTCAAGGGAGTGAGTTGGCATCTACATACCACTTGTAGATCGCGTACGGAAGCGTTCGAGGGAGCGGTGATGATGGAGTCGTACTCGACGTGATTCAGATCACTGATGACCAAGTGCTGAACGGACAGCACCTCCGCGTTCAACACATGTACGGTATGGGCGACGTCTCCTCCGTCTTGATCCAGCAAGGAGGAAGGAGAGGTTGAGAAAGACAGCTCCACCGGCAGCATGACGGCGTGGTGTTGGTGGAGAAGCAGCACTCCGACAGGGCTTCGCCAAGCTCGTGACGGAGAAGGAGAGGTGTTGGGGAGGGGAGGGGCTGCGCCTTGGCTTGGGTGTGCAGCCCTCCCCTCACCCCTCTATTTATAGGGGAAGGGGCAAGGGGGGCCGGCCCCTCTAGATGGGATCTAGAGGGGGGGCGGCGGCCAGGGAGGGGGGACTTGCCCCCCAAGCAAAGGGGGGCGCCCCCTCTAGGGTTCCCCCCCCAACCCTAGGCGCATGGGCCCAAGGGGGGGGGGCGCCCAGCCCTCCAGGGGCTGGCTCCTGCCCCACGCAGCCCATGTGGCCCCCCCCCCGGGAGGGGTGGCCCCTCCCGGTGGACCCCGAACCCTTCCGGTGGCCCCGGTACAATACCGATATGCCCCCGAAACTTTCCGGTGTCCGTTTGACAACTTCCCATATATAAATCTTTACCTCCGGACCCTTCCGGAACTCCTCGTGACGTCCAGGATCTCATCTGGGACTCCGAACAACATTCGGTATTCACATACAAGTCTTCCTAATAACCCTAGCGTCACCGAACCTTAAGTGTGTAGACCCTACGGGTTCGGGAGACATGCAGACATGACCGAGACGGCTCTCAGGTCAATAACCAACAGCGGGATCTGGATACCCATGTTGGCTCCCACATGCTTCTCGATGATGTCATCGGATGAACCACGATGTCGAGGATTCAAGCAACCCCGTATACTATTCCCTTTGTCAATCGGTACGTTACATGCCCGAGACTCGATCGTCGGTATCCCAATACCTCGTTTAGTCTCGTTACCGGCAAGTCACTTTACTCGTACCGTAATGCATGATCCCGTGACCAAGCACTTGGTCACTTTGAGCTCATTATGATGATGCATTACCGAGTGGGCCCAGAGATACCTCTCCGTCATACGGAGTGACAAATCCCAGTCTCGATCCGTGTCAACCCAACAGACACTTTCGGAGATACCTGTAGTGTACCTTTATAGTCACCCAGTTACGTTGTGACGTTTGGTACACCCAAAGCACTCCTACGGTATCCTGGAGTTACACGATCTCATGGTCTAAGGAAGAGATACTTGACATTGAAAAGCTCTAGCAAAACGAACTACACGATCTTGTGCTATGCTTAGGATTGGGTCTTGTCCATCACATCATTCTCCTAATGATGTGATCCCGTTGTCAATTACATCCAATGTCCATAGTCAAGAAACCATGACTATCTGTTGACCAAGGAGCTAGTCAACTAGAGGCTCACCAGGGACGTATGTGGTCTATGTATTCACACATGTATTACGATTTTCGGATAATACAATTATAGCATGAATAAAAGACAATTATCATGAACAAGGAAATATAATAATAATGCTTTTATTAATGCCTCTAGGGCATATTTCCAACAGTCTCCCACTTGCACTAGAGTCAATAATCTAGTTACATTGTGATGAATCGAACACCCATAGAGTTCTGGTGTTGATCATGTTTTGCTCGCGTGAGAGATTTAGTCAACGGATCTACGACATTCAGATCCGTATGTACTTTGCAAATATCTATGTCTCCATCTTGAACATTTTCACAGATGGAGTTGAAACGACGCTTGATGTGCCTGGTCTTCTTGTGAAACCTGGGCTCCTTGGCAAGGGTAATAGCTCCAGTGTTGTCACAGAAGAGTTTGATCGGCCCCGACGCATTGGGTATGACTCCTAGGTCGGTGATGAACTCCTTCACCCTAATAGCTTCATGCGCTGCCTCCGAGGCTGCCATGTACTCTGCTTCACATGTAGATCCCGCCACGACGCTCTGCTTGCAGCTGCACCAGCTTACTGCTCCACCATTCAACATATACACGTATCCGGTTTGTGACTTAGAGTCATCCAAATCTGTGTCGAAGCTAGCGTCGACGTAACCCTTTACGGCGAGCTCTTCGTCACCTCCATAAACGAGAAACATGTCCTTTGTCCTTTTCAGGTACTTCAGGATATTCTTGACCGCTGTCCAGTGTTCCTTGCCGGGATTACTTTTGTATCTTCCTATCAAACTTACGGCAAGGTTTACATCAGGTCTGGTACACAGCATGGCATACATAATAGATCCTATGGCTGAAGCATAGGGGATGACACTCATCTCTTCTTTATCTTTTGCCGTGGTCGGGCATTGAGCCGAGCTTAATCTCACACCTTGCAATACAGGCAAGAACCCCTTCTTAGACTGATCCATTTTGAACTTCTTCAAAATCTTATCAAGGTATGTGCTTTGTGAAAGACCTATGAGGCGTCTCGATCTATCTCTATAGATCTTGATGCCTAATATATAAGCAGCTTCTCCAAGGTCCTTCATTGAAAAACACTTATTCAAGTAGGCCTTAATGTTGTCCAAGAATTCTATATCATTTCCCATCAAGAGTATGTCATCTACATATAATATGAGAAATGCTACAGAGCTCCCACTCACTTTCTTGTAAACGCAGGCTTCTCCGTAAGTCTGCATAAACCCAAACGCTTTGATCATCTCATCAAAGCGAATGTTCCAACTCCGAGATGCTTGCACTAGCCCATAAATGGATCGCTGGAGCTTGCATACTTTGTTAGCATTCTTAGGATCGACAAAACCCTCCGGCTGCATCGTATACAGTTCTTCCTTAAGATGCCCATTAAGGAATGCCGTTTTGACGTCCATCTTCCATATCTCATAATCATAGTATGCGGCAATTGCTAACATGATTCGGATGGACTTAAGCTTCGCTACGGGAGAGAAAGTCTCATCGTAGTCAATCCCTTGAACTTGCCGATAACCCTTAGCGACAAGTCGAGCTTTATAGATAGTGACATTACCATCCGCGTCCGTCTTCTTCTTAAAGATCCATTTGTTTTCTATCGCTTGCCGATCATCGGGCAAGTCAGTCAAAGTCCATACTTTGTTTTCATACATGGATTCTATCTCGGATTTCATGGCTTCAAGCCATTTGTTGGAATCTGGGCCCGCCATCGCTTCTTCATAGTTCGAAGGTTCACCGTTGTCTAACAACATGATTTCCAGGACAGGGTTGCCATACCACTCTGGTGCGGAACGTGTCCTTGTGGACCTACGAAGTTCAGTAGCAACTTGATCCGAAGTACCTTGATCATCATCATTATTTTCCTCTTCAGTTGGTGTAGGCATCATAGGAACATCTTCCTGAGCTGCACTACTATCCCGTTCAAGAGGTAGTACTTCATCGAGTTCTACTTTCCTCCCACTTACTTCTTTCGAGAGAAACTCTTTTTCTAGAAAGGATCCGTTCTTGGCAACAAAGATCTTGCCCTCGGATCTTAAGTAGAAGGTATACCCAATGGTTTCTTTAGGGTATCCTATGAAGACGCATTTTTCCGACTTGGGTTCGAGCTTTTCAGGTTGAAGTTTCTTGACATAAGCATCGCATCCCCAAACTTTTAGAAACGACAGCTTAGGTTTCTTCCCAAACCATAATTCATACGGTGTCGTCTCAACGGATTTAGACGGTGCCCTATTTAAAGTGAATGTAGTTGTCTCTAGAGCGTATCCCCAAAATGATAGCGGTAAATCGGTAAGAGACATCATAGATCGCACCATATCCAATAGAGTGCGATTACGACGTTCGGACACACCGTTACGCTGAGGTGTTCCAGGCGGCGTGAGTTGTGAAACGATTCCACATTTTCTTAAGTGTGTACCAAATTCGTGACTTAAATATTCTCCTCCACGATCCGATCGTAAGAATTTTATCTTTCGGTCACGTTGATTCTCTACCTCATTCTGAAATTCCTTGAACTTTTCAAAGGTCTCAGACTTGTGTTTCATCAAGTAGACATACCCATATCTACTCAAGTCATCAGTGAGAGTGAGAACATAACGATATCCTCCGCGAGCCTCAACGCTCATTGGACCGAACACATCGGTATGTATGATTTCCAACAAGTTGGTTGCTCGCTCCATTGTTCCGGAGAACGGAGTCTTGGTCATCTTGCCCATGAGGCATGGTTAGCATGTGTCAAATGATTCATAATCGAGAGACTCTAAAATTCCATCAGCATGGAGCTTCTTCATGCGCTTGACACCAATGTGACCAAGGCGGCAGTGCCACAAATATGTGGGACTATCGTTATCAACTTTACATCTTTTGGTATTCACACTATGAATATGTGTAGTATTACGTTCGAGATTCATTAAGAATAAACCATTGACCATCGGGGCATGACCATAAAACATATCTCTCATATAAATAGAACAACCATTATTCTTGGATTTAAATGAGTAGCCATCTCGCATCAAACGAGATCCAGATACAATGTTCATGCTCAAACTTGGCACTAAATAATAATTATTGAGGTTTAAAACTAATCCCGTAGGTAAATGTAGAGGTAGCGTGCCGACGGCGATCACATCGACCTTGGAACCATTCCCGACGCGCATCGTCACCTCGTCCTTCGCCAGTCTCCTCTTATTCCGCAGCTCCTGCTGTGAGTTACAAATGTGAGCAATGGCACCGGTATCAAATACCCAAGAGTTACTACGAGTACTGGTAAGGTACACATCAATTACATGTATATCAAATATACCTTTAGTGTTGCCGACCTTCTTGTCTGCTAAGTATTTGGGGCAGTTCCGCTTCCAGTGACCCTTCCCCTTGCAATAAAAGCACTCAGTTTCAGGCTTGGGTCCATGCTTTGACTTCTTCCCGGCAACTGGCTTACCGGGCGCGACACCATCTTTGTTGTCCTTCTTGAAGTTCTTCTTACCCTTGCCCTTCTTGAACTTAGTGGTCTTATTGACCATCAACACTTGATGTTCTTTCTTGATTTCAACCTCTGCCGACTTCAGCATTGAAAATACTTCAGGAATGGTCTTCACCATCCCCTGCATATTTTAGTTCATCATGAAGCTCTTGTAGCTTGGTGGGAGCGACTGAAGGATTCTGTCAATGACCGCCTCATCCGGGAGGTTAATGTCCAGCTGGGACAGGCGGTTGTGCAACCCAGACATTTTGAGTATATGCTCACTGACAGAACTATTTTCCTCCATCTTACAACTATAGAACTTGTCGGAGACTTCATATCTCTCGACCCGCGCATGAGCTTGGAAAACTAGTTTCAGCTCCTCGAACATCTCATATGCTCTGTGTTGCTCAAAACGCTTTTGGAGCCCCGGTTCTAAGCTGTAAAGCATGCCACACTGAACGAGGGAGTAATCATCAGCACGAGACTGCCAAGCATTCATAATGTCTTGGTTCTCTGGGACGGGAGCGTCAGCTAGCGGTCCTTCTAGGACATATTGTTTCCTGGAAGCTATGAGGATGATCCTCAGGTTCCGGACCCAGTCCGTATAGTTGCTGCCATCATCTTTCAGCTTGGTTTTCTCTAGGAACGCGTTGAAGTTCATGTTGACATGAGCGTTGACCATTTGATCTACAAGACATATTATGCAAAAGTTTTAGACTAAGTTCATGATAATTAAGTTCATCTAATCAAATTATTTAATGAACTCCCACTCAGATTTGACATCCCTCTAGTCATCTAAGTGTTACACGATCCGAGTCGACTAGGCCGTGTCCGATCATCACGTGAGACGGACTAGTCATCATCGGTGAACATCTCCATGTTGATCGTATCTTCCATACGACTCATGTTCGACCTTTCGGTCTCTGTGTTCCGAGGCCATGTCTGTACATGCTAGGCTCGTCAAGTTAACCCTAAGTGTTCTGCATGTGTAAATCTGTCTTAGACCCGTTGTATGTGAACGTAAGGATCTATCACACCCGATCATCACGTGGTGCTTCGAAACGACGAACTTTAGCAACGGTGCACAGTTAGGGGAAACACTTTCTTGAAATTATTATAAGGGATCATCTTATTTACTACCGTCGTTCTAAGTAAACAAGATGCATAAAACATAATAAACATCACATGCAATTATATAAAGTAGTGACATGATATGGCCAATATCATATAGCTCCTTTGATCTTCATCTTCGGGGCTCCATGATCATCTTGTCACCGGCATGACACCATGATCTCTATCATCATGATCTCCATCATCGTGTCTTCATGAAGTTGTCACGCCAACGACTACTTCTACTTCTATGGCTAACGCGTTTAGCAATAAAGTAAAGTAATTTACATGGCGTTCTTCAATGACACGCAGGTCATACAAAAAATAAAGACAACTCCTATGGCTCCTGCCGGTTGTCATACTCATCGACATGCAAGTCGTGATTCCTATTACAAGAACATGATCTCATACATCACAATATATCATTCATCATTCATCACAACTTCTGGCCATATCACATCACATGACAATTGCTGCAAAAACAAGTTAGACGTCCTCTAATTGTTGTTGCATCTTTTACGTGGCTGCAATTGGGTTCTAGCAAGAACGTTTTCTTACCTATGAATAACCACAACATGATTTCGTCAACTTCTATTTACCCTTCATAAGGACCCTTTTCATCGAATCCGCTCCAACTACAGTGGGAGAGACAAACACCCGCCAGCCACCTTATGCAACTAGTGCATGTTAGTCGGTGGAACCGGTCTCACGTAAGCGTACGTGTAAGGTTGGTCCGGGCCGCTTCATCCCACAATACCGCTGAAGCAAGATAAGACTAGTAGCGGCAAGCAAGTTTACAAGATCTACGCCCACGACAAAATTGTGTTCTACTCGTGCAATAGAGAACTACGCATAGACCTAGCTCATGATGCCACTGTTGGGGAACGTTGCAGAAAATTAAAATTCTTCCTACGGTTTCACCAAGATCCATCTATGAGTTCATCTAAGCAACGAGTCAAGGGAGTGAGTTTGCATCTACATACCACTTGTAGATCGCGTACGGAAGCGTTCGAGGGAGCGGTGATGATGGAGTCGTACTCGACGTGATTCAGATCACCGATGACCAAGTGCTGAACGGACAACACCTCCACGTTCAACACACGTACGGTACGGGCGACGTCTCCTCTGTCTTGATCCAGCAAGGAGGAAGGAGAGGTTGAGGAAGACAGCTCCACCGGCAGCATGACGGCGTGGTGTTGGTGGAGAAGCAGCACTCTGATAGGGCTTCGCCAAGCTCGTGACGGAGAAGGAGAGGTGTTGGGGAGGGGAGGGGCTGCGCCTTGGCTTGGGTGTGCAGCCCTCCCCTCACCCCTCTATTTATAGGGGAAGGGGCAAGGGGGGCCGGCCCCTCTAGATGGGATCTAGAGGGGGGGCGGCGGCCAGGGAGGGGGGACTTGCCCCCCAAGCAAAGGGGGGCGCCCCCTCTAGGGTTCCCCCCCCCAACCCTAGGCACATGGGCCCAAGGGGGGGGGGCGCCCAGCCCTCCAGGGGCTGGCTCCTGCCCCACGCAGCCCATGTGGCCCCCCCGGGAGGGGTGGCCCCTCCTGGTGGACCCCGAACCCTTCCGGTGGCCCCGGTACAATACCGATATGCCCCCGAAACTTTCCGGTGTCCGTTTGACAACTTCCCATATATAAATCTTTACCTCCGGACCCTTCCGGAACTCCTCGTGACGTCCGGGATCTCATCTGGGACTCCGAAAAACATTCGGTATTCACATACAAGTCTTCCTAATAACCCTAGCGTCACCGAACCTTAAGTGTGTAGACCCTACGGGTTCGGGAGACATGCAGACATGACCGAGACGGCTCTCAGGTCAATAACCAACAGCGGGATCTGGATACCCATGTTGGCTCCCACATGCTCCTCGATGATGTCATCGGATGAACCACGATGTCGAGGATTCAAGCAACCCCGTATACTATTCCCTTTGTCAATCGGTACGTTACATGCCCGAGACTCGATCGTCGGTATCCCAATACCTTGTTTAGTCTCGTTACCGGCAAGTCACTTTACTCGTACCGTAATGCATGATCCTGTGACCAAGCACTTGGTCACTTTGAGCTCATTATGATGATGCATTACCGAGTGGGCCCAGAGATACCTCTCCGTCATACGGAGTGACAAATCCCAGTCTCGATCCGTGTCAACCCAACAGACACTTTTGGAGATACCTGTAGTGTACCTATATAGTCACCCAGTTACGTTGTGACGTTTGGTACACCCAAAGCACTCCTACGGTATCCGGGAGTTACACGATCTCAAGGTCTAAGGAAGAGATACTTGACATTGAAAAACTCTAGCAAAACGAACTACACGATCTTGTGCTATGCTTAGGATTGGGTCTTGTCCATCACATCATTCTCCTAATGATGTGATCCCGTTGTCAATTACATCCAATGTCCATAGTCAGGAAACCATGACTATCTGTTGACCAACGCGCTAGTCAACTAGAGGCTCACCAGGGACGTATTGTGGTCTATGTATTCACACATGTATTACGATTTCCGGATAATACAATTATAGCATGAATAAAAGACAATTATCATGAACAAGGAAATATAATAATAATGCTTTTATTATTGCCTCTAGGGCATATTTCCAACAGGTCATGCATTGGAGAAGTGGGAGTCAACCTTGAACTTTGTGTTCATGCCCATGGACCCGATGTGGAACTTATCATGGAAGTTTCTTGTAGTAATAACTATTTCCTTGATATAATATCCTTTGGTATCTGTGAATTGATCCTTTGCAATCGTGGTTTCGACCATATGTTCTTCTTAGATCCCATTTCTTGGGCAAGTTTAAGCACTTGTCCTCTGTGGATCAATACGCCAGTCCAACCTTTACTTTGATCTTTCATCGAGTATTACCCCCCGGTCTCTCGAGGATATCAACGCTACATCATATGAATTTCTGATGAAGTAGTACCTTTCCCCATCATAGTCACTCCACGGGTTCTGGGTTGTTGTCAATCGAGGACACCGACTAGTGAAATTATTCCACACTACAAATCAAATACCCCTAGTATTTTTACTAGCAAAGTCTGAACCCAATCTGGTCATTCCTAGACTATCGGTTGCATCCTAGTCTTGCTATCTTTAACTGTGCTACCTCATCCTTCTCTGGTGCACGAATTCTTCAGTGTGTGAGCACGACTTACGTTGAGCTTTCAACATCATGTTGCTTGTCTTGAAAGGCAACTTTGGTTCCGAGCTTGCATCTTATATATTGATCCTATAACTTGCCACTTCGTCATTCCCTTGCTTGATGCCGTTGTTGTTTGATTGCATCCTCTTGTAACCTCCCAGCAAATGTGTCGGATCACCTTCAAAACTTTGACTTCTTCCGAGATGTCAACTGTGTTCATGATGAGAAATACCCTCCTCGCCCTCGATGATTTTTATTATCATTGACAACACCCTTGACTTCCTTTCATCGCGAACTTGTCCATGTTATAAATACGACATGCTCTCCAGCTAGTGTTGTGTTCTGCATTGAAGAATTATTGTCTTTACTGTCGAGAATGTTGTGTGGATTGCTCCACCTCTTAGAAATTCTCGGTACGATGATACTTCTCACCATCACCATTCTTCCTTGGTCCCCGTGTTGTTTTTAACCAGCATACCAATATGCTAACGATGTTGTTTGAGTTCAGTACTTCTAGCAACCCCATTGCCTTGAAGTTAACGATCGACAGTTCATTCTTAGACTGTTGGTTATTGAACCGTCACTCTAACAATGATCTTGCTGCCTAAGGTCATATTTCGGGCACACCTTTAAACTAATGATTGATGGTGTAAGTTTTCCTCGAGAATACAACATTATATCATTTGAATTGACAAGTGTCATATTCTTGTTCACATTATTGTGGAAATCCATCCATTTGGAATTCTCGATGATTGTCATTGAGCCCATCAGCCACCTCATCCCCTCCTTGGTTTAATGATGAACTATTGTTTCAGGAACCCGCTCCGATAGTTCATTTCCCGAGAATCTTGCAATGTCATTTCGTCGATTTGTGGTGCCCCTTTTCTGCTCGGACATCCTGAGTCTGAGGTATCATGACACCAATCGGATCTGAATCTCGGTCAGATATGATGGTTGGGACAACATTCCAGGAGTTATGATCTTGGTCCTTTGATGACCCGGTAATATGATGTCATGCCTAGCACCCCCTGGCTAGAGGACCTGTCATTATATTTCTTTTGCTAGGATAACATTCTTCCAGGAGGAAATTGTAAGATTTATTTTACAAGTTGCTCCTGATGGATCTCTGGCCCTTGATTGAAACACCATATCATTGCTACCTCGAAGCATGACTATGATACCCCGCTCATCAACAAGAACATTGGAGGCGCGATGCTAAATGTTTCTTGGTCAGTTATCCAAACACCGTTGTATGAGTAACATCTTGATTAATCCTTGCCTCTTTATCTGAATGGTTGGGTACTTGCTCTCCTACCCTGTATGCCATGTTCTTCTTGTCCATGGGAAGGATATGCTCCTAATAATTGTGTGTAATCACAATTTCCCTTTCCGTCGTTCTGTTTAATCCGATAATTGCATTTTCCTTTCCATTCTTTTGTTTAACATTTCCTGTAATCTGACTTAACTAAGCAGAGATAATTCCTTGCTTAGGTAATCACCTTGTTGTACCACTCTGTCTGTAAGGCCCTGTTACTATTGTTGATGACATTCCGGTAACCACCGATGGGCGAGAACTTTGCCAATTGGTTCACCTCGTTCAACGAGTAGAAAAATTGTTTCTCTTTGTTCCTCGTCCTTGGTACCGACATTGTTGCCGACATAGCTGACAAGCTATCCACTGACATGCCTCCCTGTCGTGGCTATGCAAGATGTGACCACCTCTCCTACTTTCAACCCACATGGTGGGCCCATAACCCACAAGTCCACTGGATCGAAACCTGACTCTTCTTTACAACCCGGATTCTAATGTATCCTTTGTAATGGCTTTGTGTGTAATTCACGAGATAAATGCTATACCATTATTCATCCTGGAATCAAACACCATGCTATCTCGTTGTTCAAACCCCCATTCCAGCTTCTGTCTAGTCATCGAATGATTGCCTACCCGTTTGAAACTTTGGTACCATCGTATACTGCACTCAACGAATTCACAGAAATACAACTCGTGGGGTACCTTGTGTATTTCCCATTGAGTTCACCGTCAGATGCCCAGCTTTGTGGAGATGCGTTCTTTCAGAGTTTTCCCCCTTGGTCACGTTTGTCGGATGATGGAGATCCGGAAGAAAGGATGCCGACTTCATCATGATGACCTGAAGCAGAGAAATTAAGACATCAACGAAAGGGATTGTCGATGTCAAAACCGGCGGATCTTGGGTAGGGGGTCCCGAACTGTGCGTCTAGGCGGATGGTAACCGGAGACAAGGGACACGGTGTTTTTACCCAGGTTCGGGCCCTCTCGATGGAGGTAAAACCCTACTCCTGCTTGATTAATATTGATGATATGGGTAGTACAAGAGTAGATCTACCACGAGATCAGAGAGGCTAAACCCTAGAAGCTAGCCTATCGTATGATTGTTGTTCGTCCTACGGACTAAAACCCTCCGGTTTATATAGGCACCGAAGAGGGTTAGGGTTACACAGAGTCGGTTACAATGGTAGGAGATCTACATATCCGTATCGCCAAGCTTGCCTTCCACGCCAAGGAAAGTCCCATCCGGACACGGGACGAAGTCTTCAATCTTGTATCTTCATAGTCCAGGAGTCTGGCCAAAGGTGATAGTTTGGCTATCCGAACACCCCCTAATCCAGGACTCCCTCAGTAGCCCCTGAACCAGGCTTCAATGACGACGAGTCCGGCGCGCATATTTTCTTCGACATTGCAAGGCGGGTTCCTCCTCCGAATACTTCATAGAAGATTTTGAACACAAGGATAGTGTCCGGCTCTGAAAAATAAGTTCCAGGTACCACCGTAGAGAGAATAATATTTACACAAATTCAATATGCTGACGTATTCCGTGGCGTGACATCACACCATGGCCAAGCCTTTATTCGAATCGTTTTTACTGTCCCACCTCAGCGCGTTTAGCGAGGCGGTTTCCTTGGCACGTCTTGTCAAAGCAGAGATCGTGTCCCCTTATTCCGGGATTCTCATCAATACGGGTGTGGGTAACCCAACCGCGTCATCGATTACGGCGCTTGGGAGATAAGCGAGTTTTACCAGGCTAGTGGGGACGCATAGCTTCGACCGTCCATATAAGGGGATAAGGATCCACTTTTTCACACACGCCTTCTTCCTCCTTTGGTCATCCATTTCCGCGCACTCGAGCTCCAGCGCCCAAGTCCGCACATCTCGCCTCAACCTTCCCCAGCCATGTCCGGAGGGGGAGGCAAGTGGATGGTCTCCTCCGTCACGGAGGGGCACATCAAAAAGCTGCGGAAGGCCGGATACTTGTCCAGTGACATCGCGCATCGGCTCCCCGACAAGGGGCAGCTTATCCCCACCCCCGGGCCCCATGAGAGGGTGGTGTTCCTCACCCACTTCCTCTGCGGACTAGGTTTTCCACTTCACCCATTTGTCCGGGGGCTCATGTTCTACTACGGCCTGGATTTCCACGATCTGGCCCCGAATTTCATCCTCAACATCTCAGTGTTCATCGTCGTGTGCGAGGCCTTCCTCTGCATCCAGCCCCACTTCGGCTTATGGCTGAAGACCTTCAATGTCATGCCGAAGGTAGTGGGCGGCCGCCAGGCGGAGTGCGGAGGTGCCATGGTGGGCAGGATGCCCAACGTCTTATGGCTCGAGGGCTCCTTCATGGAGACCATAAAGGGGTGGCAATCGAGGTGGTTCTACATCACCGAGCCGCGTGACCCTAAATGGGTGGCGGTCCCCGAATTCCGATCTGGCTTCCCTACACAGCTCACCTCTTGGAAAGAGACAGGCCTGACATGGGGTAATTCGGAAGAGCTGACTGGACTCCAAACCTGCATCCCAAACCTGGTGAACAAGAAGCTCAAGCTTGTCAATGTAGTCCAGGTCATGCTCATCCGCCGGATCCTCCCGTGCCAACAACGGGCCTTCAACTTGTGGGAGTTCGATCCGGCACAGCACCAAACCTTGAGCAGGCTCTTCGACACTACGTACGAAGATGCCTGGAAGGTGCTGTTCAAGGGCGCCGAGGCTCCCGCATCCGCTACCAAAGATCGCGGATTCAGCTCGCAGCGTCAAGGTAGCGAGGTAAGCTATTTTACCCTTTACACGACACTTGTTTTCATAGTTTGACTCTATGCGGGATCTAAACTCCCTTATCTTTGACAGGCCCGGTAGAAGACGTCCGGGCAGGTTGACTGTCTAGCTCCCTTGCCAGAAGACCCAGCGGACGCCCGATTGACGGGGCTGCTGGTTCCGGCACCTCACGTGGTGCCGGAGAAGAAGGCCAAGAAGAAGGCCATGGGAACTCGAAGGAGTTCCCAGCGCCAGGTGTTGTCGGACTCATCGTCCGATGACTCCGAGGCGGACTCCTCCCGTGAAGACGAGGAGGGGCAAAAAGAGGCCTCTCCCCCAGCGGGGGGAGAGAAGAAAAGGAAGGTCGCCCCAACTAGGGAGGCCGGAGGGTCCAAGAAGGGAAGGACCCTTCCTCCGGACTACTTCACCAACGCCGACGACGGTGAAGAGGAGTGGCCACCGAGGGCTAAGCCCCTGGTGACATCGTAAGTGTCCGGATACCAGAATAACTCATGGTGTTTCGTTTGTCATATAGAATCTCCTAACGCCGAATATAACCCTGCAGCCCACCGAAGGACGGGCTCGACGTTTCAACGAGCGGCTCCCTGGCTTCGTCGGACGTGAATAGCACTTCACTTCCAGCTGCCTCCTCTCCTCGCGCTGCGGATGACACTGAGGTGGGGTCCCAAAAGGGGCCCAGCCAGGAGGAGGAGGTCCAGGAGGCGCCGCAAGGCAACCTCCCGGACTCCAGGCACAAGGGGGATCAAACCCCAAAGGGCTCGAAGTCCGGCCCTGGGCCGGACTCCGTACCGGAACCTTCAGTGGTTCCGGAGTCCGGCAGGCGGCACCTTCGTAAGAAGGGCGAGACTGCGACACTGGTGACCTCCGTCCAACCGGAGGCACCGGATAACTTGCTGGAGGCGCTTAACAGTGCCTCCATGAACGAGGAGCACCACACTGTTATGAGTGTGGTGATCCAGAAAGTTCAGTCCGCCAAGAGCAGGCTGACTGAAGCTTGTTCCAGCCTTCTAACAGGCTTTGAGGTATGTATTTAAGATATGTAAAAATATTACCGCATAGACAGTAGCCCCTGATGCTCAGTTTGGTGTTCGGAAAGAAAAGCCGAACTGAGGATCTAAAAAGATGTACGCAGGAGTCTAACATAAGTATGTCAATATGGGGAATGCAGGCTGCGCTGCTGACCTCTGCCGCACTGACTACGGAGGTCAATGCATTGAAGCAGAGCCTAGAGCGGTCTGAGAACGAGCTCGGTCTTGCCAAAAAGCAGCTCGAGGACAAGGAAGGTAAGTAATACCTTATGGAAGTATATAAAAGATGTGGTTGCAAAAAATAACAGGAATAACGTGAGAATTGCAGGGGCCACGAACAAGGTGGCGACCCTGAAGGAAGCGGCGTCCAAGGCCGAAAGCAATGCGGCCGCGGAGCGCACCGAGCGAGAGAAGCAGGAGGCGCGGGTGGCGGAGGTGCGGCAAGAGCTCCAGGCTCTCGTGGAAAAACACGAGAGTTTGGAGCGTGACTCAAAGACTCGAGAGTCCGAGCTCGCCTCAGCTCTTGAGAGCGCCAAAGCCACTAAGGCCGAAGCCCAAAAAGCCCTCCAGGAAATTGAGGCAATGAAGAAGATAGCGGCGGGTAAGGCATTCTTCATGCAAAGCAAGCACGTGAAAGTGAATTACTTGTTACTTACCTGAATCCGGAGCTCTCCAGGAGCATTCGTAGATCTGCCCCGCAGTGTGTCTGACGCTGCGTTCTACCGGGCCGAGGAGGGGAGCTCGACGGAGAAGGTGTTCTGGTATCAGTATGCTGAGGCCGGACACCCGGTGCCCTTGAGCGACCAGCTGAAGCAGCTGGTCGAGCTCCATAAGGTGGCCGAACAGGGCATGAAGGGCCTCATAGTTCGGATGTGGCCTAAGGAAGCCATGCCTGGGAGCTACTTCAGGCTGGTGAGGCAGCTAGTGGACACCTGTCCATGGATTGAAGTCGTCAAGCGCTCCATCTATATCGAAGGTGCCCGTAGGGCCCTTGCCCGTGCTAAAGTGCACTGGGGCAAGATGGACGCTGAGAAGCTTGTGGCGGACGCTCCACCGCCGGGCAGGGAGTATCGCAAGCCTGAGATGTATTATGAGGGCGTCCTGAAGGGTGCCCGCCTTATAGCGGGTGAATGCTCCAAGGATGTAATTTTTGAGTAAACTCGCATTTGTTATCCTGTACGCTTGAAAACTTGTTCATATGCGCTAAGCAACACTTGTGAATTTAAAATATTACCTTCTGTGTGGCCGTTTATTAAATTTGAGAGATGGCGAGTCATCGGCTTCTGCCCCCATGCTACAAGTGCTGGGGGTTCGGGATAAACTTGAGCGCTCTTTTTCCCATTCTTAGGTCCTTCGAGGGAGGCGCTCAACGCAACGAACAAGGCAACCGGACTATAATGCTTGAACACTCTCACTTAGCCATAGAATTCTATAATTTTAAATTTTGGCGAAGCCCCTAGTATTCGGAAGACCGAATTTGGGGTGCTATCCACGCCTGGGCTGGACAAAGCCGACTCCTCGCTCTAAGCGGCATAAGTCTTTAGGGACTCGAAAACCTCTCGAACAGCGACCGGCTCTCGCCCTATCATGACGGTCAATTTGAGCTTTCTCCACTGAGGTGCTTAACCCAGCTCAACCGGGGCACAATCGCAGTGGTTCTCCCAGCGCTACCTTAGTCGATATAACGGAACGTAAGGTACCAAAACATGGGAGCCGGGCAAACCCAACTATTGACCCAAGACATGATTCGGAGCCGATGCATATAATGCTATAAGTTCGGCGTGCCGCACTTGTGAAAGTGTTCGGACTTATCACACCATATTTTGGGGTACTTAAGCCCCTGGTGTATTTGGCCGTACCAAAGCGTACGGATGCAACATGTCATAAGTGAACATATATAGATAAGAAGGAATGCAATAATAGGCAAAAGCTATGCATTGTTTATTCAAAAAAGCTACGGTAAAAGCAGAACGATACAAATAGTGCGATAAGCAAGGGACGGGACTATTTGACATGTCCCCCTCCAGGAGAGAGCTGCGGGATGATATGTAAAACAAGTATACTACTCGTTATAGAGACCACCTGGACACTCGACGTAGCTTTCTGCTTCCCTGGCTGTTGCATCGTGTGTTCGGCGATTCTACTACCGGATAGGGCTTCTTGAGAAAGGAGTCCTGAAAGTAAAAGAAAAAAAGGAATGACGCAATTGGGAGCCCCTGGTGCGGTTGAGCTGCATTCTGGGCCTGCCGTGGTCGTGCCCCTCCCCCTATGACCATGGTATTTCTAGAGCGTAATTATGTACGCGTAGTACTGGTTTCGCAATTTCACGAGGGCTGGGGTTGGGGCCGCATTGCTATGCGTGCTCAGGACGTGTCAGGCGGTCTTGTTGTAGGTTACTCCGGGCGCGCTTGACAGTGCCCGGATGTTTAATAGCCGGACTCGAGAATTGCCTTGAGAGGCTGCTTTGTATTTTCGCCGCGAGGGCCGCCGTATGCTCCTCCATTCGAAGAGAGTGTTCGGTGTTTCCGTTGACCGTAATGACTCCTCGAGGGCCTGGCATCTTGAGCTTGAGATATGCATAGTGCGGCACCGCATTGAACTTTGCAAATGCGGTTCGTCCGAGCAGTGCGTGATAGCCGCTGCGGAACGGGACTATGTCTAAGATTAACTCCTCGCTTCAGAAGTTATCCGGGGATCCGAAGACCACTTCAAGTGTAACTGTGCCTGTACAGTTGGCCTCTACACCTGGTATGACGCCTTTAAAGGTCGTCTTTGTGGGTTTAATCCTTGAGGGGTCTATGCCCATTTTGCACACTGTATCCTAATAAAGCAGGTTCAGGCAGCTGCCGCCGTCCATCAGGACTCTAGTGAGGTGAAATCCGTCAACGATTGGGTCTAGAACCAATGCGGCGAATCCGCCATGGTGGATGCTAGTGGGGTGGTCCCTTCGATCAAAAGTGATCGGTCAGGAGGAGCACGGATTGAACTTTGGGGCGACTGGCTCCATCGCATATACGTCTCTTAGTGCACGCTTCCGCTCCCTTTTGGGTATGTGGGTTGCGTATATCATGTTCACCGTCCGCACTTGTAGGGGAAAACCCATCTGTCCTCTATTGTTCGCGGCCGGGGCTCCTCCTCGTCGTTGCTATGCAACCCCTTGTCGTTGTTTTCGGCATTTAACTTGCCTGCGTGCTTGAACACCCAACAATCCCTATTGGTGTGGTTGGCTGGTTTTTCGGGGGTGCCGTGTATCTGGCACGAGCGATCGAGTATTCGGTCCAAATTGGATGGGCCTGGAGTATTTCTTTTGAATGACTTTTTCCGCTGACCGGGTTTAGAGCCTCTGAATCCGGCATTGACTGTCGTATCCTCAGCATTATCACCATTAATGCGGCGCTTGTGCTTGTTGCGACACGACCTGCCGTTGCTATCCTTGGTATCCGAATTACCAGGGCTCTTGGTCATGTTGTTACTACGAGCTAGCCAGCTGTCTTCTCCCGCGCAAAAGCGGGTCATGAGTGTTGTGAGGGCTGCCATGGATTTCGTCTTTTCCTGACCTAGGTGCCGGGCAAGCCACTCGTCGCGGATGTTATGTTTGAAGGCCGCAAGGGCCTCTGCATCCGGACAGTCGACGATTTGATTTTTCTTGGTTAGGAACCGTGTCCAGAATTGTCTGGCCGATTCCTCTGGCTGCTGAATTATGTGGCTTAGGTCATCAGCGTCTGATGGTCGCACATAGGTGCCCTGGAAATTGTTGAGGAATGCGGCTTCCAGGTCTTCCCAACAACCAATTGACTCCGCTGGAAAGCTGTTAAGCCAATGCCGAGCTGGTCCTTTAATCTTGAGTGGGAGGTATTTGATGGCGTGTAGATCATCACCGTGGGCCATGTGGATATGAAGGAGATAGTCCTCGATCCATACCGCATGATCTGTTGTGCCATCGTATGATTCAATGTTTACGGGTTTGAAACCCTCAGGGATTTGATGATCCATCACTTCGTCTGTGAAGCATAGTGGGTGTGCGGCGCCTTTGTATTGGGCTATATCACGACGCAGCTCCAATGAGCTTTGTCTACTGTGTTCGGCCCGGCTGGAATTGCCATATCCGGCGTGACGGTTATCATCACGCATCGTGGGGCACGCACGCGATCCATAGATCTATCTTGTTTGCCTTGCCTTGTCCTCCAGTATATCCCGCAGGTCTGGCGCATTTTCCCGTGCCTTGGTATTTTTTGAGCGGCGCCGGGGTGCGGCTTGAGTGAAGGGCCGAGAGGCCTCTCTGTTGCGGCCACGAGGTGGCCGGTCGGCCGTATCATGCGCTGGTGATGTAGGTTTAGGTGCTTCCTCCTCTAATCGGGGTAGCAGCCTGCGTTTTGGGTAGCTCTTGGAGGGGCGTTCGAGTTCATACTCTTCGGCCGCAAGGACTTCAGTCCATCTGTCAGCTAGCAAGTCTTGGTCAGCTCTAAGCTGTTGCTGCTTTTTCTTGAGGCTACTTGCGTGGCCATAAGCCTGCGTTTGAAACGCTCTTGTTCGACGGGATCCTCAGGCATGACAAATTCGTCGTCGTCGAGGCTTGCCTCGTCTTTGGAGGGAGGCATGTAATTATTGTCCTCTATCTCTCTACCTGCCGCTCTCTCATGAGGGCTGGCTTCTCCATCCTCCTGCACTGAATCCTGCTGGAGGGGGTTGTCTTCGGCACTGTCCAGGGTGTTATTGTCTCCCGTGCCGGAATCACCGTTTTTGCTGTGGCGAGATTTAGAGCAGCACCACTGACGCCAGCGCTTAGGCTGTTTCTTGGAGGGGTCATCCTCCGTTGTTCCATCGCCATTCCCATCTTTTGGGATATCCACCATGTAAATGTCGTATGACGAGGTGGCCTTCCAGTGCCCTGTAGGCGCTGGTTCTTGGTCGTCTCCTGCATCGTCGTCCATATCGTCGATGTCTTCGGAGTCGAAGTTGAGCATGTCGGTTAAATCATCGACATTGGCTACAAAGTGGGTGGTGGGTGGGCTTTGAATTTCTTCGTCGTCCGCATCCCAACCTTCCTGACCATAGTCCGGCCAGGGCTCTCCTGATAAAGAGAGACTTTAGTGAATTCAGGATGTCACCAAAGGGTGAGTGCTGAAAGATGTCCGCGGCGGTGAACTCCATGACCGGCGCCCAATCGGATTCGATTGGCAGGGGCGCGGAAGGTTCGGAGTCCGGAGAGGAGTCCGACACCTTGGAGTTACGAGCCTTGCAAAGGACAGGGATGGTGTTCAGCTCAATCTCCATAGAGATTGCAGCCCCCGAGGCGGTGTCCAGCCACCCATCCTTGATCGGCGCAGTCGGCTTCAAGCTAAGGGTCGGAGCGGACACTGGTGCAGCCTCCAGGGCACTGTTCAGCGGCAGAGCTAGATCATGCCCATTGTGACAGTGCGGCGCGCTTGGATGTGGCTCGAACCCATCGAAGATCAAGTCTCCGCGGACGTCAGCCGTGTAGTTCAAACTTCCAAATCTGACCTGATGGCCAGGGGCGTAGCTTTCAATCTGCTCCAGATGGCCAAGCGAGTTGGCCCGCAGTGCAAAGCCGCCGAATACAAAGATCTGTCCGGGGAGAAAAGTCTCACCCTGGACCGCATCATTGTTGATGATCGGAGGAGCCATCAGGCCTAAAGATGACGACACAGAGGAACTCTCAATGAAAGCACCAACGTCGGTGTCAAAACTGGCGGATCTCGGGTAGGGGGTCCCGAACTGTGCGTCTAGGTGGATGGTAATAGGAGACAAGGGACACGGTGTTTTTACCCAGGTTTGGGCCCTCTCGATGGAGGTAAAACCCTACTCCTGCTTGATTAATATTGATGATATGGGTAGTACAAGAGTAGATCTACCACGAGATCAGAGAGGCTAAACCCTAGAAGCTAGCCTATGGTATGATTGTTGTTCGTCCTACGGACTAAAACCCTCCGATTTATATAGGCACTGAAGAGGGTTAGGGTTACACAGAGTCGGTTACAACGGTAGGAGATCTACATATCGTATTGCCAAGCTTGCCTTCCACGCCAAGGAAAGTCCCATCCGGACACGGGACGAAGTCTTCAATCTTGTATCTTCATAGTCCAGGAGTCCGGCCAAAGGTGATAGTTCGGCTATCCGGACACCCCCTAATCCAGGACTCCCTCAGGGATCAACCTCCTTGAAAGGGCAGCAAAGATCCAGAAGACTCGTTAGGTTTTCGTTACCAGACCTTTCCCCCTTACTCCCCCTCTTAAATCTCGGGACGAGATTTCTTGTAGTGGAGGAGATTTGTAACACCCGGATAATTAGGCTACAGTAAAACTGTCCTAATGATGCCATGTCATCTTTGATTATTGTTGCTAAACTTTCGTTAGTTCCAACCTGTCCAAAAATCAATTCAAAAAAATGGCAAACAACAAAAGTTTTTAAAAGTTGAAACAAAAGTGTTCAAACAGTGCCAAAAATGACATAGGTAATTATGGTGTAGAAGACACAATTTTATAAAATACCTAAATGCCCTAAATTAAATAAAACAGAAAAGGAAAAAGAATTAAATAAAAGAAAATACAAAACAGAAACAAAAAAGAAGAAAAGAGAAGCCCCCCCTGGACCAGACGGCCCAGCTCGCAGCCAGGCCGGCCCAGCTGGCCCAGCTGGCCACACCCGGCCCGGCTCCCCTGCCTCGTCCCCTTCCCCTGTTCCCCCGACCCGGGTCGGAACAGAGCGCGTCCCCGCCTGACCCCCTCGCCGGCGTCAAGGAGGGTATAAGGCCGCCATGCCCTCGCCTCCTCGATCCCTTCTCCCACTCTCCCCGCTCTCTCCCTCGGTCCCTGCGCCTCCCCCTCAGATCCACCTCGCTCCCCTCTCGCTCCCCACTGCAGCCGAACACCACCGCCGCCATGGCTCCAGCCTAGCCACGGACACCGTGCCCACCTCGCCACCCCTCTGTGTTCCCAAGGGTCACCGCCGTCCGCTGTTTCGACCGGTGCATCCCGTTGGAGTTTGGAGCCACTGCAACGCCCATGACGCCACCGTCTTCCTCCTCTGCTCTGACGAACTTCGCCGCTGAATTCGCCGCACTGAGCCCTCCCTGAGCCCACTTAAGCACACCTGCAGGAGCAACGTGAGCATGCCCTTCTTTCCCCTCTCTTTCCCGAGCATTTCCGCCAACGTAGCTCCTCCTCCTTGTCGTGCCCGAACGCGGCTTCGCCCGAGCTCGTCGGCGGCGTGGCCACGGTAACCATTTGGTCCTGTGCGTGCCACCGTTCCGCTTCTCGCGTCAAGTAGACATCATAGACGCCTCATGCTGCTCGTTTAGCGCACCGCAACTCGAATCCCCGTCAGCGCCCAAACTGCCATCCGCCACGCTCGTCGCCGGTGACCATTCTGGCCACCCCCCGCCGACGTGCTCCCCTCCATCGGCCACGGCACAAAGAGGCCGTTCCAGAGAGCCTGGCCGCGGCGTGAAATCCGACGCTCACCGGGGTTCGGCCACTGCGCGCGAGCTCGCCGGAGCTACTCTGGCAGCTCCACTGAGCTGGCACCCCGGGGCCCCACCCCTGGGTCACTGCATGTGGGCCTGGGGGCCCAACTGGCCACATTGACCGAAGTCAACTACGCTGACGTGGCAGCTACTGCCACTGACATCTGGGCCCCATGCCATAAAACGAATAAAAACAAATAGATAAACTGCTAATTAAGTAAATTAATTAATTAAAGCCTAATTCTCACTGACTACTGGGCCACACCTGCTAATTAAACCATTTAGTTAGTTTTAAAACTATATTAATGCCCTTGACAATGACATGTGGGTCCCACTGGACCCACCTGTCTGGTTTGACTGGTCAACCGACCAATTGACCTGCTGACATCACTCTGATGTCGTGGTTGCGTCATCAAACACTATTCTGGATAATGTTGGATTTAAATAAATAATTAAAATCAGAAAATGATTAAAACTTTAGAAAATAATATAAATTAAACCGTAGCTCGGATGAAAATACTTTCTACATGAAAGTTGCTCAGAACGACGAGACGAATTCGGATATGTAGCCCGTTCGTCCGCCACACATCCCTAACATATCAAACACGCAACTTTCCCCCTCCGGATCACCTGTCCGAAAACGCGAAACACCGGGGATACTTTCCCGGATGTTTCCCCCTTTCACCGGTATCACCTACTATCGCGTTAGGGCACACCTAACCCCGCTCATTTTCATGTCATGCGTTGTCATGCTTATGTTTGCATTGTATTTACTGTTTCTTCCCCCTCTTCTCTCCGGTAGACTACGAGACCGATGATGTTGCTGCCCAGTTCGACTACGGAGTTGACGACCCCTCCTTCTTGCCAGAGCAACCAGGCAAGCCCCCCCTTGATCACCAAATATCGCATATTCTTCTCTATACTGCTTGCATTAGAGTAGTGTAGCATGTTGCTATTCGGTTGCATAGCCTGTCATTGTTGCTACAGTCGTTGATACCTTACCCACAATCCTAAATGCTTAGATAGGATGCTAGTTTATCATCATTGGCCCTACATTCTTGTCAGTCTGCCTTGCTATACTATCGGGCCGTGATCTCTCGGGAGGTGATCACGGGTATATACTATACATATATACATACTATACAGATGGTGACTAAAGTCGGGTTGGCTCGTTGAGTACCCGCAAGTGATTCCGATGTGGGGGCTGAAAGGACAGGTGGCTCCATCCCGGTAGAGATGGGCCTGGGTTCCCGACGGCCCCCGACTATTACTATGTGGCGGAGCGACAGGGCAGGTTGAGACCACCTAGGCGAGAGGTGGGCCTGGCCCTGGTCGGCGTCCGCGGTTACTTGATAATAACACGCTTAACAAGATCTTGGTATTTTATCTGAGTCTGGCCACTGGCCTATACGCACTCACCAACTACGCGGGAACAGTTATGGGCACTCGACGTCGTGGTATCAGCCGAAGCCTTCTTGACATCAGCGACGGAGCAGCATGCACCAGATTGGACTGGAACGCCTGCTCTTTTATTAGGGAGGCTAGGTCTTCTTCCGGCCTCCCTCGCAACGTGCAGGTGTGCAATGGGTGATGGGCCCAGACCCCTGCGCGCATAGGATTTAGACCGGCGTGCTGACCTCTCTGTTATGCCTAGGTGGGGCTGCGACGTGTTGATCTTCCGAGGGCGGGCATGACCTAGGAAAGTGTGTCCAGCCAAATGGGATCGAGCGTGTTGGGAAATGTGGTGCACCCCTGCAGGGAAGTTTATCTATTCGAATAGCCGTGTCCCTCGGTAAAAGGACGTCCCGGAGTTGTACCTTGAGCTTATGACAACTAGAACCGGATACTTAATAAAACACACATAGACAAGTTCCATAGACAACCCGGTGATCGCTTTTCCATAGGGCGACGAGGGGAGGATCGCCGGGTAGGATTATGATATGCGACGCTACTTGGAGGACTTCAATCTACACTCTTCTACATGCTACAAGACGGAGGCTGCCAGAAGCGTAGTCTTCGATAGGACTAGCTATCCCCCTTTTATTCTGGCATTCTGCAGTTCAGCCCACCGATATTGCCTTTTTACACATATACCCATGCATATGTAGTGTAGCTCCTTGCTTGTGAGTACTTTGGATGAGTACTCACGGTTGCTTTCTCCCTCTTTTCCCCCTTTCCCTTCTACCTGGTTGTCGCAACCAGATGCCGGAGCCCATTAGCCAGACGCCACCGTCGACGATGACTCCTACTACTCTGGAGGTGCCTACTACTACATGCAGGCCGCTGACGACGGCCAGGAGTAGTTAGGAGGATCCCAGGCAGGAGGCCTGCGCCTCTTTCGATCTGTATCCCAGTTTGTGCTACCCATCTTATGGCAACTTATTTAACTAATGTTTGTACTCAGATATTGTTGCTTCCGCTGACTTGTTTATGTCGAGCACTTGTATTCGAGCCCTCGGGGCCCCTGGCTTGTAATATGATGCTTATATGACTTGTTTTACTTTTAGAGTTGTGTTGTGATATCTTCCCGTGAGTCCCTGATCTTGATCGTACACGTTTGCGTGCATGATTAGTGTACGATTGAATCGGGGGCGTCACAACTTATTACTTCCCAATGCCTTCCTCTAGGCCCAAATAATGGTGAAGTGTCATGTAGTCGATGTTCACATAACACCACTAGAGGAAAGACAACATACATCTCATCGAAATATCGAACGAATACCAAATTCACATGACTACTAATAGCAAGACTTCACCCATGTCCTCAGGAACAAACGTAACTACTCAAAAAGCATATTCATTTTCATAATCAGAGGAGTAATAATATGCATTAAGGATCTGAACATATGATCTTCCACCAAGTAAACCAATTAGCATCAACTACAAGGAGTAATCAACACTACTAGCAACCCACAGGTACCAATTTGTGGTTTTGAAACAAGATTGGATACAAGAGATGAACTAGGGTTTTGAGAGGAGATGGTGTTGGTGAAGATGTTGATGGAGATTGACCCCCTCCCTATGAGAGGATCGTTGGTGGTGACAATGGTGATGATTTCCCCCTCCCGGAGGGAAGTTTCCCCGATAGAACAGCTCTGTCGGAGCTCTAGATTGGTTCCGCCAAGCTTCCGCCTCGTGGCGGCGGAGTTTCGTCCCGTAAGCTTGCCTCTGATTTTTTACAGGGTAAAAGCCTTCATATAGCAGAAGATGGGCACCGGAGGGCCACCTGGGGGCCCAGTAGACAGGGGGCGCGCCCAGTAGGGGTGGGCGCGCCCCCACCCTCCTGGCCTTGGTGTGGCCCCCCTCCGGTAGTTTCTTCGCTCAATAATTCTTATTAATTCCAAAAATAAGTTTCGTGGAGTTTCAGGATTTTTGGAGCAGTGCAGAATAGGTTTCCAATGTTTGCTCCTTTTCCAGCCAGAATTCCAGCTGCCGGCATTCCCCCTCTTCATGGTAAACCTTGTAAAATAAGAGAGAATAGCCATAAGTATTGATATATAATGTGTAATACCAGCCCATAATGCAATAAACATTGATATAAAAGCATGATGCAAAATGGACGTATCAACTCCCCCAAGCTTAGACCTCACTTGTCCTCAAGCGGAAGCCGATATCAAAAAATATGTCCACATGATTAGAGATAGAGGTGTCGATAAAAATAAAATACGGACATGCGGGCATCATGATCATTCTTATAACAGCAACATAAATAGATTTTATCATATAATTTCTTATTCTCAAGTAACAATCAATTCACAATGTCAAGTATGGTTCAGAAACTTCATTGGGAACTAACAAACTATAATCTCAGTCATTGAAGCAATTGCAATTTATCATAACATCAGAAAGAGTCAAGAATAGATCTTTTCAGCAAGTCCACATACTCAACTATCATGTAGTCTTCTACAATTGCTAACACTCACACAATACTTGTGGTTATGGAGTTTCACATATACAATGACTGGATAAACAACATGGCATTGGATGATTCACGTATATGACGCCTGGCTAAAGAAGATGGCATTGCATAATTCCCATATACTTCCTCCGTTCCTAAATATTTGTCTTTTTAGAGATTTCAAATGGACTACCACATACAGATGTATATAGACATATTTTAAAGTGTAGATTCACTCATTTTGCTCCGTATGTAGTCACTTGTTGAAATCTATAAAAAGACAAATATTTATGAATGGTGGGAGTATGATATAGAAACCAAATAGGTGGCATTCACACAAAGAAAATCTAAACTAAGCCGATGACATATAAGATGTATAATGTTAGAAATGCGAGGCGCCATATGCATGATATGACCAACATCAGCATGCCGGGTTAGAGCAAACACCTCAAGTGATGAATAGGAGTGGTCGGCTCCCTCTGAATCCCCATCTGAAT